>NW_027197622.1:15000-57898 GCF_038502225.1 Cherax quadricarinatus | reverse complement strand
CTTCTTACTGAATTTCCTAATGAACGACGAATGAGTGACAACTGACGAGTACTTAACCCTCTGAGGGTCGAGCTCCCTGCTCGACCCTCGACTTCCAGGTTTGAATAAAAAAAAAAAAAAAAAAAAACTTACGAAATGATAGAGAATCTTTTTCTTAAGGTAATGAAACGAGAAGCACAAAATTTGATGGAAAACTTGCAGAATTATGCTCTCGCGAAATTAGCGGTTTCAGCGATATTTACACACAGGCGATTTCCCAAACTTTTGAGCAAATTCCATTCTTCCAGTAGACCAAACTCATAGCTTTTTAGCTAGAACTCCAATTATTCTATCAATTGAGTACAAGAAACTGCCCATTCAATTATTTCAACTACCTAGTAAAATGATCAGAAATTACTAATTTGGCCAATTTCATACAAAATTCAAGGCCAATTTCAAAATAGGGTCCAGAATAAATAATGTAGACATTCCTGGAATTAAAATAACATTCTCTCCATTCATTAATCACATTTCTAGGCTCCTTTTATATTATTTTTTTTATTAACACATCGGGCGATTCCCACCAAGGCAGGGTGGCCCGAAAAAGAAAAACTTTCATCATTCACTCCATCACTGTCTTGCCAGAGGGGTGCTTTACACTACAGTTATAAAACTGCAACATTAACCCTTTGACTGTTGCAAGCCCCTTTCTGAAACTGTCATTTTACATCGCAAAATTTTTGGAATTTTTTTTTTTTCGTATGAAATGATGGAGAATCTTTTCCCAATGGTAATGACACCAAAAGTAAGAAATTTGGTCGAAAACTCATGGAATTATGCTCCTGCGAAGTTAACTGTCTCAGCGACATGTATGCATAGGCGATTTTGCCGAGTTTGAGCCCTGTTTTTTTACCAATTCCGTTATTCCAGTTGACCAAACTCATAGCCATTTCTTTAGAACTCCATTTTTTCTATCAGTCGAGTGCAAGAAACTGCCCATTTACCGATTTGAACTACCCAATAAAGTGGTCACAAATTGGCAATTTGGCCAATTTCACGCAAATTAAAAAAAGATGCCAATTTCAAAATAGGGTCCAGAATAAACAATGTAGACATTCTTGGCACTAAAATAACATATCCTATGTTCATTAGTCATGTCTCTAGGACCCTCTTATACTACTATTGCTTTCTATTTTGATTTTTTATTCATACAAAAAATACAAAATTTACTGTTATGCAGACTACTGCATTATTGAAAATGGTATAAATACAGTGGACCCCTGACTTAAGATATTAATTCATTCCAGAAGTCTGTTCGGGTGCCGTTACCGAATGAATTTGTTCCCATAAGGAATATTGTAAATTAGATTAGTCCATTTCAGACCTCCAAAAATACATGTACAAAAGCACTTACAAAAATACACTTACATAATTGTTCGAGTTGGGAGCTGATCGTAAGGCGGGGGTCCACTGTAATATCAGTGCACTAGTAAAACGATATTTAACTCCCCAGTTGACGTGTATTGGACGTGTGGTGTGATTTGCTTACTCCTGAACATAGGTAAAAATCAAACATTTCTGCTACTTTGAGCTCAATTTCAAGGTAGTTTTCATCGTGGAGCTAATCAAAATCATCTCTATTTCTGTAATGTGTTTTCCATTTTATCATGTGAGACCATGAAAACGAGAATACAACAACAAATACTATACAAACATACACTTCAAAGTCGGCGTTTTAATCTCCCCCTCCCCCCCAAAAAAGGTTGGTTTTTTTTCTCGTTAAGCACTGCGTGCTGCAGGATTTTTTTATGTGGTGCACACTGACCACAAAGACCCATTCTCTCACATGTGGGCCTACCAGCTTTCTCCTGCTTGATTTGAAGCCGCTAGAATTTATGCGTATTAATACGTCCGAAACACAGGCTCATAAGCCATATATATATACGACCAAAACAGTCAAAGGGTTAACACCCCTCCTTCAGAGTTTAGACACTGTACTTCCCATCTCCAGGACTCAAGCCCCGCCTACCCGTTTCCCTGAATCCTTTCATAAATGTTACTTTGCTCACACTCCAACAGCACATCAAGTATTAAAAACCATTCGTCTCCATTCACTCTTATCAAATACACTCACGCATGCTTCCTGGAATTCCAAGCCCCTCGCACACAAAACCTCCTTTACCCCCTCCCTCCAACCCTTCCTAGGCCAACCCCTACCCTGCCTTCCCACCACTACAGATTTACACACACTAAGTCATTCTGTTTTGTTCCATTCTCTCTACATGTTCGAACCACCTCAACAACCCCTCCTCAGCCCTCTGGATAATAGTTTTGGTAATTCCACACCTTCTCCTGATTTCCAAACTACGAATTCTCTACATTATATTCAAACCACACATTGCCCTCAGACATAACATCTCCACTGCCTCCAGCCTCCTCCTTGTTGCAACATTCATCACCTATGCTTCACACCCATACAAGAGTGTTGGTACAACTATACTCATACATTCCCCTCTTTGCTTTCACAGATAAAATTTTGTCAGCACAGACTTCTAAGTGCACCACTCACCCTTTTCCCCTCATCAATTCTACGATTCACCTCATCCTTCATAGACCCATCTGCTGACAAGTCCACTCCCAAATATCTGAATACATTCACCTCCTCCATACTCTCACCCTCCAATCTGATATCCAATCTTTTGTCACCTAATCTTTTTGTTATCTTCATCACTTTACTCTTTCCTATATTCACTTTTATTTTCTTCTTTTACATACCCTACCAAACTCATCCACCAACCTCTGCAACTTCTCTTCAGAATCTCCCACAAGTACAGTGTCATCAGCAAAGAGCAACTGTGACAACTCCCACTTTGTGTTTGATTCTTTCTCTTTTAACTCCACACCTCTTGCCAAGACCTTAACATTCACTTCTCTTACAACCCCATCTATAAATATAGTGAACAACCACGGTGACATCACACATCCTTGTCTAAGGTATACTTTTACTGGGAAATAATCTCCCCGTCTCCTACGTACTCTAACCCGAGCCTCACTACCCTCATAAAAACTCTTCACTGGTTTCAGTAACCTACCTCCTATACCATACACCTGCCATATTACCCCCCTATCCACCCTGTCACACACCTTTTCCAAATCCATAAATGCCACAAAAACTTCTTTACCCTCATCTAAATACAGTGGACCCCCGGTTATCGGCCAACTCGGTTATCGGCGGGGTTTTCAGTGCCTGGTTACTGGCTGTTTGCTCGGTTATCGGCCGTTTTGGACGCGTCCATCCGCCGGCTGAGGCAGCTTGCGCTTCACTTTGGCTTTCTCTCTCGGTGGCTGAGGAAGGTTCTGCTCATACATTCAAACATTTTGCTTGTTTACCATTGTTTTTAGTGGTTTTTCTTGCAGTGCAACGGTGAAACAAGTGAAATCCCCGGGGTTGGAGGCGAGTGGCGAGGATTTGGAAGAGTTGGTGGAGGACCATAGGGAAGAGCTTACCACTTTAGAGCTGCAAGAGCTTCAACTTAAACAGCAACAGACTGCAGCCGAGGAACTTGCTTCAAAGGAGGAGGAAGAGGGAGTGAAGGAGATGCCTTCTTCAGAGATTAAAGAGGTGTGTGCAATGTGGACTAGGGTGCAAGCTTTTGTAGAGAAACACCACCCTGACAAAGCTGAAACAAGCCATATCTGCAACATGTTTAGTGACAAAACCCTGTCCCACTTCAGGGAAATCTTAAAGAGACGCCAGAAACAGCACTCTTGACAGTTATTTTGCGAGACAGGGGTCCAGTGACTCACAAGCTGGTCCTAGTGGCATTAACCCTTTGACTGTTTCAGGCCCCTTTCTGAAACTGTCACTATGTTGCTCAATTTTTGAGAAAAAAAAAAAAATTCTTATGAAATGATAGAGAATCTTTTCCCGATGGTAATGACACCAAAAGTTCGAAATTTGGTCGAAAACTCACGGAATTATGCTCCCGCGAAATTAGCGGTCTCGGCGACATGCATATCGGCGATTTCGCCGACTTTGAGCCCTATTTTCAGCCAATTCCATTGTTCCAGTTGACCAAACTCATAGCTATTTCTTTAGAACTCCATTTTATCTATCAGCTGAGTACAAGAAACCTCCCATTTACTAATTTGGACTACCCAATATGGTGGTCAGAAATTGGCAATTTGGCCAATTTCACACAAACTAAAAAAGATGCCAATTTCAAAATAGGGTCCAGAATAAACAAGGTAGACATTCGTGGCACTAAAATAACATATGCTCTGTTCATTAGTCACATCTCTAGGCCACTCTTATATTATTATTGCTTTCTATTTTGATTTTTTATTCATACAAAAAAATACAAAATTTACTGTTATGCAGACTACTGCATTATTGTAAAAATGGTATAAATAATATCAGTGCACTAGTGAAAGAATATCAGACTCCCCAGTTGACGTGTATTGGACGTGTGGTGTGATTTATTTACTCCTGAACATTGGTAAAAATCGAACATTTCCGCTACTTTGAGCTCAGTTTCAAGGTCGTTTTCATTGTCAATGTAATGAAAATCATCTCTATTTCTGTAATATGTTTTCAATTTTATCACCTAAGACCATGAAAACACGAATACAACGATAAATACTATATGAAAATACACCTCAAAGTCGGCATTTTATTCCAAAAAAAAAACGATCATAGTTTTTTTTTTCTCATTACGCAATGTGTGCTGCAGGATATTTTTTATGTGGTGCACACGGACCACACAGACCCATTCTCTCACATGTGAGCCTACCAGCTTTCTCCCGCTTGATTTGAAGCCGCTAGAATTATTGAGTATATATACGTCAGAAACATTGGCTCGTAAGACGTATTTATACGTCGAAAACAGTCAAAGGGTTAAAAGACTCTCCGTCTTACTTGGAATTCTTTCAATAATAACTACCATACACTTTACCAGGTATACTCAGACTTTTTTTTTTTTCAACAAGTCGGCCATGTCCCACCAAGGCAGGGTGACCCAAAAAGAAAGACAACACCTGAAAAGAAAATACTTTCATCATTCAACACATTCACCTCACTCACACATAATCACTGTTTTTGCAGAGGTGCCCAGAATACAACAGCTTAGAAGCATATACGTATAAAGATACACAACATATCCTTCCAAACTGCCAATATCCCGAACCCCTCCTTTAGAGAGTAGGCATTGTACCTCCCATTTCCAGGATTCGAGTCCCTCTATATAAAAATAACCTGTTTCCCTGAATCCCTTCACTAAATATTACCCTGCTCATACTCCAACAGCTTGTCAGGTCCCAAATACCATTCGTCTCCATTCACTCCTATCGAACACGCTCACGCACGCTTGCTGGAAGCCCAAGCCCCCCTCACACACAAAACCTCCTTTACCCCTTCCTTCCAACCTTTTCGAGGACAACCTCTACCCCGCCTTCCTTCCTCTACACATTTATACGCTCTCCCCTATAATTTTTGCACTCTTTTGACCCCTTTGCCTTTATACAAAGGAACTATGCATGCCCTCTGCCAATCCCTAGGTACCTTACCCTCTTCCATACATTTATTAAATAATAGCACCAACCCCTCCAAAACTATATCCCCACCTTTGAACATTTCTATCTTTATCCCATCAATCCCAGCTGCCTTACCCCCTTTCATTCTACCCACTGCCTCATGAACTTTCCCCACACTCACAACTAGCTCTTCCTCACTCCTACAAGATGTTATTCCTCCTTGCCCTATACACGAAATCACAGCTTCCCTATCTTCAACAACATTTAACAATTCCTCAAAATATTCCTTCCATCTTCCCGATACCTCTAACTCTCCATTTAATAACTCTCCTCTCCTATTTTTAACTGTCAAATGCATTTGTTCCCTAGGTTTCCTCAACTTATTTCTCTCACTCCAAAACTTTCTTATTTTCAACAAAATTTGTTGATAACATCTCACCCACTCTCTCATTTGCTCTCTTCTTACATAGCTTCACCACTCTCTTAACCTCTCTGATAATTATACTTAAGTGTACCTGTACCTAAGTAAACTTACATACTGTGCTGGTGTGCAGGTACATGTTAAAATCACCAAGGTGTATTAGTCTGGAATATGCCATATTAATAATGATGAAAACAATACTAAATCACTCTGAGGCGCATTAATTGTCATATATTACAGTGGTCCCCCGCTTTTCGTAGTTCCAGGCAATCGTAAAATTCGCCAATCATAGGGGTATTTTCGTATAAACATGGACTCGCTTTTCATAGGTTGACTCGCGAGTCGTAGTTCGTCCTGGACGCGTACCCACGGCGTGAGCTGGGGCGGCAGCCAGTCTGGCATTGTTTACCAGTGAGTGAAGGTCCCCTCACGTGCTCCAGCGAAATATTTCATAATATTCCATTTATTTTAGTGCTTGCAAGTACTAAATAAGCAACCATGGCTCCAAAGAAAGCTCCTAGTGCCAAGCCTGTGGTAAAGAAGGTGAGAAATACAATTGAATTTAAGAAAACCATCATTGAACAATATGAAAGTGGTACAAGTGTGGCCGAACTGTCCAGGATGTATAAGAAACCCTACACAACCTTATGTTCCATAGTGGCCAAGAAAAAGGAAATAAAGAATGCTGTTGTTGCAAAGGGAGTAACTATACTGACAAAAATGAGATCACCAGTACTAGAAGAGATTGAGAAGTTGTTATTGGTGTGGATAAATGAGAAACAATTAGCAGGAGATATATGACTTCGATTATTTGTGAAAAGGCTAAGTAGTTGCATGAAGATTTGGTAAAGAAATTGCCTGCAAATAGTGAAGTGAGTGAATTTAAGGCCAGCAAAGGCTGGTTTGAGAGATTTAAGAACCGTACCGGCATACACAGTGTGGTAAGGCATGGTGAGGCTGCCAGTTCGGACCACAAGGCGGCTGAAAAATATGTGCATGAATTCCAGGAGTACATAGAGGCTGAAGGACTGAAACCTGAACAAGAGTTCAATTGTGACGAAACAGGCCTCTTTTGGAAGAAAATGCCAAAGAGGACCTTCATTACACAAGAGGAAAAGGCAATGCCAGGACACAAGCCTATGAAAGACAGGCTGACGCTAATGTTCCGTGCTAATGCTAGTGGGGATTTCAAAGTGAAGCCATTACTAGTGTACCATTCTGAAAATCCCAGACTGTTCAGGAAAAACAATGTTATGAAGAGTAAATTGTGTGTTTTGGAAATCTAATAGTAAGGCATGGGTCACGAGGGAAATTTTCGTCGAGTGGTTCAATGAAGTGTTTGGCCCTAGTGTGAAGGAGTATCTCCTGGAAAAGAAATTGGATCTCAAGTGCCTGCTAGTAATGGACAATGCACCTGCTCATCCTCCAAACTTGGATGACCTAATTTTCGAGGAGTTTGGGTTCATCACAGTAAAGTTCTTGCCCCCGAATACCACTCCTCTCCTCCAACCCATGGACCAGCAGGTTATTGCAAACTTTAAAAACTCTACACAAAAGCAATGTTTCACAGGTGCTCGACTGTGACCACAGACACTCACTTGACCCTAAGGGAATTTTGGAGAGAACACTTCAGCATCCTCCACTGCATAACCCTTATAGGTATGGCTTAGGAGGGAGTGACTACCAGGACTTCGAACTCTGCCTGGAGAAAATTGTGGCCAGATTGTGTTGACAAGAGGGATTTTGAAGGATTTGGGACTGACCCTAATGAGCCTATGTCTGTTGTAAAATCAATTGTGGCACTGGGGAGTTCCATGGGGTTGGATGTGAGTTTGGAGGATGTGGAAGAATTGGTGGAAGACCACAATGAAGAGCTCACCACTGAGGAGCTGCAAGAGCTTCAGCAGGAAGAGCAACACATCACAGCTCAGAATCTTGCTGCAGAGGAGGAAGAGAGATGGAAGAAGGTGCCTTCTTCAGAAATTAAAGAGATTTTTACTATGTGGGGTAAGATGGAAAGCTTTATGGAGAAACATCACCCTAACAAGGTTGCTGCAAGCCAGGTTGGCAACATGTACAGTGACAAAGTCTTGGGCCAATTTAGGGAAGTGTTAAAGAGACGCCAGAAACAGAGCTCTCTCCACAGTTATTTTGTGAGACAGGACTCCAGTGACTCTCAAGGTGGTCCTAGTGGCATTAAGAAACAGAGAAGAGAAGCAACCCCAGAAAAGCAAATGGTACCTGAGGTGTTGATGGAAGGGGATTCCCCTTCCAAACTATAAACAATCCACTCTCTCCTCCTCCAGTCTCCCATACACTAAGAAGAATCTCCAATAAAGGCAAGTGTTATGCTGTTAATGTTTCATTCATCATTTCCCATTGTATTGTTTATGTACTACATGTATATTTCATGTTAAAAAATTTTTTGTTTTAATACTTCTGGGTGTCAGGAACGGATTAATTGTATTTACATTATTTCTTACGGGGAAAATTGATTCGTAAATCGTAAATTTCGTTTATAGTAACGGCTCCAGAAACGGATTAATTACGAAAAACGAGGGACCACTGTACGTTAATATAGACATTTTTGATTAATCCATCTATGATATTTTTTCAAATCATATAATAAACATGATACATACACCCACAGTAGAATAATTAACAAATATGAAATGTTTTTCCAGTCATCTTGTCAGTGTCAGAAAGAATAATGTTTTCTCTAGTTCATCGATCTCTCGGTCTGCTCTTCCTCAACTATACTAGATTTCACCTGGTTTGTCTTCTGGAACTTGCATGACAGCAATGTGTGCACAACAGTATTACTGGGGGTAACGGTAGAAAATTATTCCTTTCGTATGCCTTCACTCAGAGCATTATTCCTTCTAAAACTGATGTTACATGACAATGGGAGTGTTGCTCTTTATTTATTCTACGTTACCAACATGGAGGCAACTTGTACACAATGAACAAGTATGAACCAAAACCAGGTGCGTTCATCTGTTTATATACTCTGCGGCTCTGTCCTCTCTCATTTACTTGTTTTTATACCATTTACTCACCTCTCACCCTACATTAAGACTACAAATATTTTAAGTAATGAGCATTTTATCGCTCTAGGGTACTTTAAATGTAATAGTATATTACGTGTGGGTGGGCTGGCCAGAGGGGCTACCTTACCTACCACACCTGACTTCTTACAATAAACATTACTCACCTCTCACTCTATATTAAGACTACAAATATTTTGATGTAAGTAATGAGTGTAGTGTGTGTGTATTTTACGTTTTTCTTGTTCTATTGCTAACTTAATATATGTTAGTGTAAACTTAACTGACATTTGTGTGCATTTATAAGTGGAAAATATTGCATTCTGCTTTCCAGCGATGTCCGCTTTTCGGCAGTAGCCTGGAACCTACCCTGCAATACAAGTAGAGCCCTACTATACACGTCAAGGATTTTTTTTTCTTATTTTTTCTATATTTTTTTGTGGACTGTACTTTTAACATTATTTATATATTTATTTTTTTCACATAGAATAGATAATAAATTAAATGCCAAACTATATTCACTAGTTCACTAGAAGAATAAGCTTTTTCTATGTATCTGTAAAGAGCTTTTATGAGGATAGTGAGGCTCAGGTTAGGGTATGTAGAAGAGAGGGAGAATACTTCCCGGTAAAAGTAGGTCTTAGACAGGGATGTGTAATGTCACCATGGTTGTTTAATATATTTATAGATGGGGTTGTAAAAGAAGTAAATGCTAGGGTGTTCGGGAGAGGGGTGGGATTAAATTATGGGGAATCAAATTCAAAATGGGAACTGACACAGTTACTTTTTGCTGATGATACTGTGCTTATGGGAGATTCTAAAGAAAAATTGCAAAGGTTAGTGGATGAGTTTGAGAATGTGTGTAAAGGTAGAAAGTTGAAAGTGAACATAGAAAAGAGCAAGGTGATGAGGGTATCAAATGATTTAGATAAAGAAAAATTGGATATAAAATTGGGGAGGAGGAGTATGGAAGAAGTGAATGTTTTCAGATACTTGGGAGTTGACGTGTTGGCAGATGGGTTTATGAAGGATGAGGTTAATCATAGAATTGATGAGGGAAAAAAGGCGAGTGGTGCGTTGAGGTATATGTAGTCAAAAAACGTTATCTATAGAGGCAAAGAAGGGAATGTATGAAAGTATAGTAGTACCAACACTCTTATATGGATGTGAAGCTTGGGTGGTAAATGCAGCAGCGAGGAGATGGTTGGAGGCAGTGGAGATGTCCTGTCTAAGGGCAATGTGTGGTGTAAATATTATGCAGAAAATTCGGAGTGTGGAAATTAGGAGAAGGTGTGTAGTTAATAAAAGCAATAGTCAGAGGGTAGAAGAGGGGTTGTTGAGGTGGTTTGGTCATTTAGAGAGAATGGATCAAAGTAGGATGACATGGAAAGCACATAAATCTATAGGGGAAGGAAGGAGGGGTAGGGGTCGTCCTCGAAAGGGTTGGAAAGAGGGGGTAAAGGAGGTTTTGTGGGCAAGGGGCTTGGACTTCCAGCAAGCGTGCATGAGTGTGTTAGATAGGAGTAAATGGAAACGAATGATACTTGGGACCTGAGTGTGAGCAGGGTAATATTTAGTGAAGGGATTCAGGGAAACCGGTTATTTTCATATAGTCGGACTTGAGTCCTGGAAATGGGAAGTACAATGCCTGCACTTTAAAGGAGGGGTTTGGGATATTGGCAGTTTGGAGGGATATGTTGTGTATCTTTATACGTATATGCTTCTAAACTGTTGTATTCTGAGCACCTCTGCAAAAGCAGTGATAATGTGTTGAATGATGATGAAAGTATTTTCTTTTTGGGGATTTTCTTTCTTTTTTTGGGTCACCCTGCCTCGGTGGGAGACGGCCGACTTGTTGGAAAAAAAATATATATATATATTTATACACTTCTGATGGCCAGGCTTTGAAAATGTTGGAGTTTGATGAACTCCTTAAAGCAGGGCTCTAAGCAGTGGCATTTCAAAGGTTTTACACACAGTATCTGGTGTCCTTGTGTACTGGTTGTGGTCACATGATCACAAACATAGGAGCCCTTCTGGGCATGATTCTTTATCTCGGCAGAATTTGTTATGCAATACTTACCTGGCCTCAGACAAGATGGAATTAGGCTTTGTGTGGCAGTGCTGTGGTGCAGGATATGTAACCTGATACAGTGTCTGACCAAGGTGAGGTTCTCAAAGGTCAGTCTGTTTCCGGACTTTGATTGGTACACATTACGTGCATTCAGCACCATCGACAAGGTGGAAGAACAGTTTCAAGTACACTTTAAACTCCTATGCACACAGTCCACAAAACCAATGTGTCACAATTGTCCACTAAATGACTATTGTTGGTGGAATCACAGCAACTTATTTTTTAAGTAGTTCACCTGTGTCCATCTTTCTTACTAGCATACTGCATTACATTCAGGTGAATAGTGGTCAACAGTCACATCCCACCCATTATGCCACTGTCAAAAGCTTTCATCTGATTTTCCTGGGTATGTACAGTACATTGAATCTGGACATAAACTTCCCTCTTCCTTGAACTGTACTGCATCTGTATGTATTGTTTGCTCCTAGATAAAGACAGTTAAGGGCTTTGTACCAGTTACTGATGAACAATGTATGCCCCTTACTGATATACAGCTCTGTTTTCTTTACACCACCAGAGGTCCCTAGTAATTGTTATACTAATTTTTTTTTTTTCAACAAGTCGGCCGTCTCCCACCGAGGCAGGGTGACCCAAAAAAGAAAATCCCCAAAAAGAAAATACTTTCATCATCATTCAACACTTTCACCACACTAGCACACTATCACTGTTTTTGCAGAGGTGCTCAGAATACAACAGTCCAGAAGCATACACACAAAGATACACAACATATCCCTCCAAACTGCCAATATCCCAAACCCCTCCTTTGAAGTGCAGGCATTGTACTTCCCATTTCCTGGACAAGTCCGACTATATGAAAGTAACTGGTTTCCCTGAATCCCTTCACTAAATATTACCCTGCTCACACTCCAACAGATCATCAGGTCCCAAGTACCATTCGTCTCCATTCACTCCTATCTAACACGCTCACGCACGCTTGCTGGAAGTCCAAGCCCCTTGCCCACAAAACCTCCTTTACCCCCTCTCTCCAACCCTTTCGAGGACGACCCCTACCCCGCCTTCCTTCCCCTATAGATTTATATGCTTTCCATTCCATGTCATTCTACTTTGATCCATTCTCTCTAAATGACCAAACCACCTCAACAACCCCTCTTCTGCCCTCTGACTAATACTTTTATTAACTCCACACCTTTTCCTAATTTCCACACTCCGAATTTTCTGCATAATATTTACACCACACATTGCCCTTAAACAGGACATCTCCACTGCCTCCAACCATCTCCTCGGTGCTGCATTTACCACCCAAGCTTCACACCCATATAAGAGTGTTGGTACTACTATACTTTCATACATTCCCTTCTTTGCCTCCATAGATAACGTTTTTTGACTCCACATATACCTCAACGCACCACTCACCTTTTTTCCCTCATCAATTCTATGATTAACCTCATCCTTCATAAATCCATCCGCCGACACGTCAACTCCCAAGTATCTGAAAACATTCACTTCTTCCATACTCCTTCTCCCCAATTTGATATCCAATTTTTCTTTATCTAAATCATTTGATACCCTCATCACCTTACTCTTTTCTATGTTCACTTTCAACTTTCTACCTTTACACACATTCCCAAACTCATCCACTAACCTTTGCAATTTTTCTTTAGAATCTCCCATAAGCACAGTATCATCAGCAAAAAGTAACTGTCAATTCCCATTTTGAATTTGATTCCCCAAAATTTAATCCCACCCCTCTCCCGAACACCCTAGCATTTACTTCCTTTACAACCCCATCTATAAATATATTAAACCACCATGGTGACATTACACATCCCTGTCTAAGACCTACTTTTACCGGGAAGTAGTCTCCCTCTCTTCTACACACCCTAACCTGAGCCTCACTATCCTCATAAAAACTCTTTACTCTTTATTGTCCTTTATATGTAGACAAACAAATCTGTGACCATGCCACTCTCACAATCACATGAATAATTTGATACCAAAGCAGCATCTTTTACTTGGTATGTAGTATGAGATTTTTTACCTGGTAGAAGAGCTTGCTTAACTTAGTTTTCAAATACTGTACTGCATATGAAAGCTCAAGCATGAAGAGCAAATCCTTCTTGGGATTTGCCTTTTCCGAGATATGCAGTATGCACCACAGGAATAGAAATCTGTTTTGAGGTACAAGGTCACCAAACACCAGTGTAACTACGAGTTTGATTGCTGTCCAATATTCTGCAATTCTGTTGTGCACATATGGTATTAGCATAACAATAGCCAAGACATTTCCGCCACAGTAGTGTCCTTCCATTCCTTCATCCGGTCTGAGCATGGTTAAAAGTTTAAAATGGCCATGGTATGCCCGTTATATGCATCAGCTTGCAGTGCAAGTTGCATCAGGACAATGAACAATTCAGAGAAATAAAGGTCATGACAATTCTCACAGTGCAGTATGGTTTCATTCCAATGCCACTAAAACAACTTAAACTGGGAACAAATATGCTATCTTCCACTCAATTCCATGCACGATCTGGTGGTAGTGTCAACTGAGATAATGTGGGTAGAGCAACAGATGTAGCAGCGCTGGGTGGTGGGCTTGATTGTGGGTGCATAGGTGGTTGTGTCGTTGTTCCAAGCCCAACATCACACTGCCACAATAAAAATTATCGGCTAAATGGTTATGTAGTGTACAGCACACTTTCCACTAGATATGATGAATAGCACACTTTCCAACATTGTACAACGCCGCTTATATTTCAGTCTCACTACTGAATACTGTGTCTCACTATTGCTGGAATCATCATATCACTACCTTTGTCCTCACTGCTTAGATCTTCACTGTAACAAGAAAATCTCAATATCCACCTGCGTAGTTGCAGGACGGTTGTTGGTAGGGAAACTCCAGAAGTGGAAGGCATGGGGTCATTGACATTTAGGTCATTATTAGAGATCCTTCCAGTGTCACCTTCACCCCAAGAGTCTTAAATTCAGACTCCAGAAGGCAGCTAATCCTCATTGGAGTTAATCTCAATGGCATGATGTTGTGAACAAATGCAATGGCATATAGTGGCTCCCAGAATGCCATGTGCACACCCTTTCCTCTGGTGTAGACCTGAACAGGCTAACTGCGGTCATTTCGGGGGCCTAGAATTTACACATTTATGTTGATGCTTTCTAAGTGGCATAATTCTACAGAAAGAGGGGGTAAAGGAGGTTTTGTGGGCAAGGGGCTTGGACTTCCAGCAAGTGTGTGTGAGCGTGTTAGATAGGAGTGAATGGAGACGAATGGTACTTGGGACCTGACAATCTGTTGGAGTGTGAGCAGGGTAATATTTAGTGAAGGGATTCAGGGAAACCGGTTATTTTCATATAGTTGGACTTGAGTCCTGGAAATGGGAAGTACAATGCCTGCACTTTAAAGGAGGGGTTTGGGATATTGGCAGTTTGGAGGGATATGTTGTGTATCTTTATATGTATATGCTTCTAAACTGTTGTATTCTGAGCACCTCTGCAAAAACAGTGATTATGTGTGAGTGTGGTGAAAGTGTTGAATGATGATGAAAGCATTTTCTTTTTGGGGATTTTCTTTTTTTGGGTCACCCTGCCTCGGTAGGAGACGGCCAACTTGTTGAAAAAAAAAAAATATATTTATAATTCCTTGTTCATCCAAGCTTGTAGTTATTGAAGTGTGTGGGGGGGGGGGTAGTGGGGGGAAGTAATAAAGTTCATCTGTCCACAAACATAATGGGAATTTCCTTGTACTGCTACATCAGATGATTATCTTTTCCTATACAATTTCATTCTTTAGAATACAGTAAAAACGAAGAAATTATTTTACTCTACCTTAAATTCCTTGTTCTTTTCTAATTACTGCTGTAAGTGTTTTCAGATGGTTAAGGTGGCCTTACTTTTCCATAAACTTTCTGGGACATTACATGGTGCTGTTACAACAGCTGATCATGCTACCATTACACACGATGTTTTTCAAAACGTCTAGACTTTCAAGCTTACTCCACTTAGTACCTCTTGCATTACTAGTATTCCTTCAATTGGTGTCATAAGTAACATCATGAGACAAGACAAGGTGATAAAGCAGAAATAGGTACAAAAAATTATTTGCAAACTGCTGCAATGCAGTAAGCTGGAGAAGCAATAGGAGGGGCCTACTGTATACTGATGAGCTATTAAAATTATTGAAAAATTTACTTTGAGCCCAAATTTATATGTAACACCAATAAAATTTACTGTTATATATAATGAGTGTAACTTGCTTCATCTAATAAATCTGAAGCAGAGATTTGCAAGTGGGAATAATAATAATAATAATAATAATGCTCAATTCTAGAGAAGAAAAAAAATCAACATTTGAGCCAATCCAAAAAGCTAATCAATGAGCAAAGAAATTATCTTTGATTGTGAAATTTTTCACTATAATTAATTAGCACAAACACATTATGGTCTTCATAAATTGTCTAGTATATTCTGATGAAAGAGTAAAATTTGAATACTAAAAATGTTTAGAAATTTGTTAAAATTTTATGAATAAAATTCAAATTTTAATATTTAGAATGCACAATACTAACAATGTACATCACAAATAATATGCCTGAGGATATAAAATTCATATATGAAACCCTCAGTCATATGAAAGCATCATTTTAAGTTCACATGACTAAACTGTGTGGTCCTAAACAAAAATAATACATCATATAACCCCCAAAGTGAAAGTGCAATAATACAGCCATAAACAGCATAAATATTAGCCAAAAATTCCTTGTTTTTTGTGTAGTCCTTAACAAAAACAGTATCATATGACCCTGAAGTGGAGGTGCAATGTGTCTAATTTACAGCCATAAGCAATATAGATATTAGGCAAAACAAATCCCTCTTATTCCTAGCCATTGTTACATACAGAAGAGGTAGTCAAGTATGTCACATATGCTTCAATCATCTTATTACGGATGTCTATTAAATGTTTTGAAATGGCAGATTACTCACTAGCTGTGAGCTGCCCCACACAACTTTGACCTCCCTCACCTTATCACTGAGTCAGCTGGAATTACTCATGTAAGCTGTGCTGACCCCTTATGTTTGTTGATTGTTGCAATGTTGATCACAAAGCCACATGGTAACCTGTTATAATGTGCTCCATCAGATGTTAGGATGTTTTCGGATAAGCCAACCTGCCTGGTATTTGATGCCAAGAAAAAATGAGGAACCCAGATACTACATAGAAATCAAGTGGGAGTTGTATCCAATAAGTCGATTTTGTACATATGGTTTATGTGGAGTTTAACCAAAAACATATAAGTAATACATTTTTCTTGCATGTCATTTAAGGAGACATCACAAAATTTACAGTTTTCCCATTTGAATATAACTTCATAGTAAGTTTGTGTGGAAAAACCATAATATCTGTTTGTGTCAAGTACACACAGCTGGATAAACAGCTCCCTACCCACTGTTAGACAACAACAGTAGTACATTTGCAATCAACAGTTACAAATGTTGTATGAATTCTAGATAATTTATAGTAATAAATCTTGGAGCTTTAAATAACACTGCTGTGTTCAAGAAAGCCACAGAATATTGAAACTGCAACAGGCAATTGGTAATTCTCTCTAACCAGGTAGTGATGTTAAGAGTCACACAACACGATATCATAAACATTGACATCTTTGAAGCCTCATTTCCTTTGTGTTAGGTGTATCATTATAAAAGTAAACAAAGTACCACTTGTTTCCAAAGGCAATGATGATCTCTGTTATCAACAAACAATACATGAAGGAGCACAAAAACATTTAAAACTTAAGGATTCAACATTAAGAAAAAAAAAAAAAGCATAATTCCAAATAGCACTGCAATATCAATGAAATTACAGCAAAGAACAAGGAAATAAAATAATCCTCTTCACTTTCCAAGCACTTGTACAGCCTACCCTCGCTTAACGAACTAGAATGCCGAATAAAACTGCCACAAAAATATCTTGGTGAATTGCTTTTTCTCAAAGGAACCAATGGTATAGCCTGACATGCAGAAACAGAACAATTTAATTTCAGACCTAATTCCCACTAAAAACTTTACAATTTCATAACCACATACCGTGCTCATTAGACTGATGCCCCTCCCTACCTCCTTTCTTTCCCTCACACACCTTTTCCTCCATCTCGTCCAGCAAATAGTTTAACTTGCAATTATTTATCAAAGACAGTTGTAGATAAGATTCACAATGCCATATTTGCTAATAACAAAGCAATCAGGCAGCAAAATCAAGATGCAATGACAATAACATTACAACTGTTTGCTTGCCTCAATTTTCACATCTAAAGCATAAATGAGGAAACCTAGCAATTTCCTTTTCAAATGCTTAACCCTTTGACTGTTTCGGTCGTATATATATGTCTTATGAGCCAATGAGTTTGACGTACATATACTCAAAAATTCAAAAATTCTAGCAGCTTCAAATCAAGCAGGAGAAAGCTGGTAGGCCCGCATGTGAGAGAATGGGTCTGTGTGCGCAGTATTAAAAAAAATCGAGCAGCAAGCAGTGCATAATGAGAAAAAAAAAATCCGACCCTGTTTTTGGATTAAAACGCCGACTTTGAGGTGTATTTTCAGAGTTTTTATGGTTATATTCTCGTTTTTGTAGTTGCATTTGATAGAATGGAAAACATATTATAGAAATGGAGGTGATTTTGATTGGTTTTACTATGAAAAGGACCTTGAAATGGAGCTCAAATTAGAGGAAATTTTTTATTTTTGCTAATTTTCAAGAGTAAACAAATGATGTCATTGCCCAATAAATGTCCAACTAGCCATTCTAATATGCAGTCATGAATGGGTTGACATTATTTTTACATTTACAATATTGCAGTAGTCTGCATAACATTAAATCTTCTATTTTTTGTTTGATTAAAAATTCAAAATAGAAAGCAAGAGTAATATCAGAGGGGCCTGGAGACATGACTGATGAACAAAGAAAATGTTATTTTAGAGCCAGGAATGTCTGCATTGGTCATTCTGGACCCTATTTTGAAATTGGAATATTTTTAATTTGTGTGAAATTGACCAAATTGCCAATTTCTGACCACTTTATTGGGTAGTTGAAATTGGTAAATGGGCAGTTTCTTGTACTCAATCGATAGAACAAATGGAGTGCTAAAGAATTAGCTATGAGTTTGGTTGACTGGAACGATGGAATTAGCTGAAAATAGGGCTCAAAGTGGGCGAAATCGACGATTTGTAAATGTCGCCAAGGTCGCTAACTTTGTGAGAGTGTAATTCAATAAGTTTTCCATCAAATTTCGTACTTTTTGTGTCATTACCATTGGGAAAAGATTCTCTATCATTTCATAAGTTTTTTTTTTTTTTTCAAATATTTTGCGACACCAGAAAACATCTCAGGATTTGGGGTTGTGACAGCCAAAGGATTAAATTACTTAAGAGTTTACTTTTTGGGGGAATACAGATCTCCCTCAACATTCGCAAGGGTTAGGGGATCAAGAACCTCGTGAATGTTTGGTGCCCCAATATATTGTAGGAAAATATAATACAATACTCTTTCCTTAACCTACTGAACCATGAACAATCATAGAACACATTAAAACATCATAAAATATTATACTAGTGCCAGCCCTTTGGTAAAGAAGGTGAGAAAAACTATAGAATTCAAGAAAAAACTCGTAGCAGAGTAGCAAAGTGGAGGAGGAAGAGAGAGAGGAGAATGTGCCTTCTTCAGTGATATGTATGATACTAAAGCATCTTAAGTTGATAAAGGCTATAGCGCCAGCCAGCGATAAAGTGTAGCATCAACAGTGTAGCAAGTAAGCTATTAACTGTTAGAAAAAGGACAGCACAAACCTAACTCCAATGTTGTTGGAGTTATACAGGATGACCGACAACACTGCCGTCTAGTCTCTACTGCCTCTGATGCTGCCTCCACCACCATGTACGGCTTATGTCTCGGTGGCCCTTATACACCGAACAACACCACAGCAACACTCGTGACAATGACGTATTTTATTCATTCTAGAGTGTACATTATGTTCTATGTTATTAATATTGTTTATTATGTCATATTAGATGAATTTTGACAGATAAATAAGCCGTATAGTTGATATTAGTTTCACATTGAAGGACTATCTTGTCCTATCTTCAAACAAACTCTGCCACCGCCACAATTCCTAAGATATGTAATGACATATTTTAAATATCATTGGGAGGCTGGGAATTCGCGAATGTTCGAAGCCTGCCAAAGTGGAAAAAGCGAATGTTGAGGGAGACCTGTATGATAAATACTTTTACAACATATTTCACCTAACTTACTTACTATAGTTGGGACTGAAGTCATGTAGTGGGTGGGAGGGGAGGATTGTTTGCTGCCCACCAATCTGTCAGTAGACCCTCTGTTTAACTGTAACCCTTTCATTGTCCATGCCATAGTACTACAGGTTTGAGGTCACTGTCGGTGCCATAGTATTACGCCAAGAGCTCAGCTGACTCAAACTGTGAGCAGTAAATCTGGGCCTAGATATGAGAGAATGGGTCTATGCAGCAAGTGTGCACCACAAAATGATCCTGAAAAGCACAGTGCACAGTGGTTTAAAACAGTGACTCTCTGCATACTTCTGTATGGTTTTTATAGTTGTACACCTACCATCCGACTTACAACCGAGTTCCGTTCCGAGAAACCAGTCGAAAGTCGAAATGGACGTAAATCGAACTTGACTACTGAATATCAACATCACATTTTTGTAATGACTATTTTATTGTTTTGTTTTGGTATTTCATGTTTTATTTTACTTTTTATGCTGTTAGTACTATATTTTATACTGTAAGGTTTAGGATAAACACTGTGTACAACACAAATAGTGGTTTCTTTCCCAGAAATCTGGCACAAAAAACACGGCCGTAAGTCGAGTGGTCGTAAGTCGAGCAGGTCGTAAGTCAGATGGTAGGTGTATTCTTGTTCCTTGGTCTCGTGTGTTAGAATAGAAGATACATTACAGAAATAGAGATGATTCTGATTGGTTTCAGGACTGAAAATAGCTTGAAACTGAGCTCAAAGTAGCAGAAATGTTCGATTTTTGTCAACATTCAAGTTGAAGTAAACAAATCATGTCACTCGTCCAACACATGTCCAACTCCTGGCTCTAATATGCATTCATGAATGCGCTGAGATTATACAATTATACTGCACAACAATAAATCAAATTTTTTTGTGAATAAAAAATGAAAATCAAATACACACGAAAAGCCTGGGAACGTAACTAATTAACAGAGGAAATGTTATTTTAGTGCCAGGAATGCCTGCATTATTCTGGACCCTATTTTGAAACGAATATTTTTTTGATGCGAAACTGAACAAATTACCAATTTCTGATCACTTTATTGGGTACCTGAAATAGATGATTGGATAGTTTCTTGTGCTTAATCCATAAAATGGAAGACATATAGGTGAAATAGCTAAGAATTTGGTCTATTGGAACAATGTAATTGGCCTAAAACAGGAGTCTAAGTGGGCAAAATCATTGATGCATAAATAGAGCTGACAATAAAATTCGCTAAACTATAATTTTGTCAATTTTCTATCAAATTTCGTAAATTTTTGTTTTATTACCTTCAGAAAAAGATTCTCGACTATTTCGTAAGATTTTTATTTTTAAATTCTTGGACGCTGTGGATGATTTCAGACTAGGGGGTATCTGGATACTGAAAGGGTTAACAAACTAACAGGCAATTATGAGGGATAAAGCAGAGATTATTTTCCCACGATCCTTATAATGGAAAATTCTGTAACCAATGGACTGTCTGGTTTATGATTTGACTGACCCAGCCAATTTTGTTCCATGAACTGGGGGTTTACTATAATTTCTCTCCCATGCATTTAATTATCACAAAGACAGTTGTAGATACAATTCCCAATGCAGCATTAGTTGCTAATGAAGGTATGAGACTGCAAAAGTGAGCGAGTTAGGGAGTCAATGCTCAGATCTAAACTATCACTTCAAATACCTTTGGCTTCAACCTAGTGAAAAATTATTACATACCAGCTTCACTCTCCAATATTACAGTGGACCCTCGGCTAACGAAGGCATCGTCTAATGATAAATTCGCCCAACAAAGTGTTTGAGCCTAAAATAATTTCGCCCGGCCAACTATGAAAAACTCGCCCAACGTGATTCGTCCCAAACCTGTCCATCCAGCCTGAGTGTCTCAGCTGCCCTGACATCACTGTTTACAAGCCAGGGTGGCCAATTCCATGCATACATTCGATACATTTTGTATTTCCTGGTTTTTAGTGCTTGTAACTGCTAAATAAGTCACCATGGGCCCAAAGAAAGCTTCTAGTGCCAACCCTGTGGTAAAAAGGGTGAGAAATACTATCGTACCATGGTTAGCTGCTGCTGCACCACCGTCAGCTGTACTACTAGAAGATGTGGAGAGACTGTTGTTGGTGTGGCTTAACAAGAAACAATTACTGAGAAACAATTAACCCCAGAGGGTTAGTCACCCAGGATAACCCAAATCAGTGTGTCATCGAGGAGAAGTATGTAACCCCAGAAAAGGACTTGGTACCTGAGATGTTGATGGAAGGGGATTCCCCTTCCAAACAGTAACTATTCCAATCTCTCTCCTCCTCCAGTCTTCCATATACTAAGAAGAATGGCCAATAAAGGTAAGTGTTATGCTGTTAATGTTTCATTCTTCATGTCCCATTGTATTGTTTATGTACTACATTATATTTCATGTAAAAATTTTTTTGTTTTGATACTTCTGGGTGTCAGGAACAGAATAATTTTATTTACATTATTTCTTATGGGGAAAATTGATTCGAAAATCGTCTATTTCGATAATCGTCACGCTTCTAGGAACGGATTAGCAACGATAAACGAGGGACCACTGTATCACATCTGTTCACATTCATTTAACCTCTTTTTTTGGATAAAATACATTAATTTATGGAACAAAAATACTCAAGTATACAAAGATGACATGTTCCATTAATCCTTTGACTGTCAAGACCCCAAACCCTGAAGTCAGTCTCAGTCTCTCAGTCTCTTTCAGTCTCTCTCTCTCTCTCTCTCTCAGTCTCTCTCTCTCAGTCAGTCTCTCTCTCTCTCGCAGTCAGTCTCTCTCTCTCTCTCAGTCTCTCTCAGTCACTCTCTCTCAGTCTCTCTCTCAGTCAGTCTCTCTCTCAGTCTCTCTCTCTCAGTCAGTCTCTCTCTGTCAGTCAGTCTCTCTCTCTCTCTCTCAGTCAGTCAGTCAGTCTCTCTCTCTCAGTCAGTCAGTCTCTCTCTCTCTCAGTCAGTCAGTCTCTCTCTCTCTCTCTCTCTCTCAGTCAGTCAGTCTCTCTCTCTCTCTCTCTCTCTGTCAGTCTCTCTCTCTCTGTGTCAGTCTCTCTCTCTCTCTCTCTCTCTGAGTCAGTCTCTCTCTCAGTCAGTCAGTCTCTCTCTCAGTCACTCTCTCTCTCTCTCTCTCAGTCAGTCTCTCTCTCTCTCAGTCAGTCTCTCTCTCTCTCAGTCAGTCTCTCTCTCTCTCAGTCAGTCTCTCTCTCTCTCTCAGTCAGTCTCTCTCTCTCTCTCAGTCAGTCTCTCTCTCTCTCTCAGTCAGTCTCTCTCTCTCTCTCAGTCAGTCTCTCTCTCTCTCTCAGTCAGTCTCTCTCTCTCTCTTTTTTTTTTTTTTTTTTTTTTTTTACACAGGGTTTGACAAGGTTAAGGATCCCTAGCTTTACTGACAGCTATATTACAGGTTAAGGATTCCTAACTTTATTGGCAAGCTAAGAGCTGTTACCTACATCAGCTCATTTGAAAGCATTTTTATTGTTATGAGACATACAAGTACGGAACAGGATGAAGTTGGAGCCATCTGTGGGCCAGCATTTTCATTTGATCAACTGACTTTATCTCGTTGACATCATTATGCTGTACGAATGTGTTCCATACTCGAGTCATCCTGAGTATGTATGATCTCAGATGGAGTGATGTTCTGGAGAAGGGTACAGCCAGAGTGAAGTTGCTGCTTTCTGCCCGTCTTGTGGCATAAAAGCTTGTTTCACGCTGTCCTCGAAGTGGATCCAAGTGTGGTATTTTGACAATATTGGCCTTGTACATAACAGTAAGGCCACCCACATCCCTCCTATGTTGAAGGCTCTGCTGAAATGACAGATCTATCCAGGATGGGTCCAGGCGAGAGATGAGACGTCTTGCTCTGTTCTCTACTCTGTCAAGCAGTCGCAGATGAGAGGGGGGGCAGGCAAACCAAGAAAGTGGAGCATACTCAAGGTGTGAGCGTACTTGTGCCTCGTACAGGATCTTGCAACCCCTGTCAAGCAGATGCGAGATACGGCGAAGTGCTGTAAGCTTCCTGGCTGCCTTGTTTGCAAGATTTATAACATGGTTCTTCATGGTTAGTTTGGAGTCAAATTTCACCCCAAGGATATCAACTTCTTCTCTAGGTGCCAACATCCTCTCAGTCAGTCTCTCTCTCAGTCAGTCTCTCTCTCAGTCAGTCTCTCTCTCTCTCTCTCTCTCTCTGTCAGTCTCTCTCTCTCTCTCTCTCTCTCTGTCAGTCTCTCTCTCTCTCTCTCTCTGTCAGTCTCTCTCTCTCTCTCTCTCTCTCTCTCTGTCAGTCTCTCTCTCTCTCTCTCTCTCTCTGTCAGTCTCTCTCTCTCTCTCTCTCTCTCTCTCTGTCAGTCTCTCTCTCTCTCTCTCTCTGTCAGTCTCTCTCTCTCTCTCTGTCAGTCTCTCTCTCTCTCTCTGTCAGTCTCTCTCTCTCTCTCTCAGTCTCTCTCTCTCTCTCTGTCTCTCTCTCTCTCTCTCTCTCAGTCTCTCTCTCTCTCTCTCAGTCAGTCTCTCTCTCTCAGTCAGTCTCTCTCTCTCAGTCAGTCTCTATTTGAAAAAAAAAAATCTTATGAAATGAAAATCTTTTCCCGATGGTTATGACACCAAAAGTACGAAATTTGCTGGAAAACTTGTGGAATCACGCTCTCGCGAAGTTAGCGGTCTCAGCGATATATATGCATTGGCGATCTTACCCACTTTGAGCTCTATTTTCGGCCAATTCCATTGTTCCAGTTGACCAAACTCATAGCTATTTCTTTATAACTCCATTTGTTCTATCGACCGAGTGCAAGAAACCACCCATTTACCAATTTCAACTACCCAATAGTGGTAAAAATTGGCAATCTGGCCAATTTCACGCAAAATTATGTAAATAATGTCAACCCATTCATCATTGTGTATTAGAATGTCTAGTTGGACATTTATTGGACGGTGACATCATTTGTTTACTCTTGAACATCCGTAAAATCGAACATTTCCACTACTTTGAGTTCAACTTCGAAGTCCTTTTCATTGTGAAACCAATCGCAATATCATCTCTTTCTGTAATGTGTGTTCCATTCTATCAAATGAGACCAAGAAAACGAGAATACAAGGATACAAAGACCTGCCTCGCATGGGCCAGTAGGCCTTCTGCAGTGTTCCTACATTCTTATGTTCTTAAATACTACGTATATGAGAATACACCTTAAAGTATGCGTTTTAATTAAAAAACACCGAGGTTTTTTTTCTTGTTATGTACTGTGTGCTGCAGGATTTTTTTTATACTGCGCACACTGACCATACAGACCGATTCTGTTACATGTGGGCCTACCAGCTTTCTCCCGCTTGATTTAAAGCCGCTAGAATTTTGGTGTATTAATATGTCACCCACACTGGCTCGTAAGATGTATATATACGACACCGACAGTCAAAGGGTTAAGTAGCAGATATATACATGCCCCCTTTGTTTACATTCACAATCTGGCAGGGTCATATGACAAAAAAATGGTTAATAAGCAGGGGAAAGTATACTATTACAACAACCGTTAAAATTAATGTTCGTTAAGCAGAGGTTGACTGTACTTTCAAGGGCAAACAAGGCTAAGCTGTACACTACTAATACATATTGTATTACTAGTATTCAGTATTGCCAGCAGATGATGACAGTTGAATTTTTAGCCCACCTCATAGTTTCTACACAATCAAGTGAATAATTAAAAAAAAAAAATTATGATATAGTTAGTGAAATCCAGAATATCCCCAAAACATGCTTCTAACAGTGAAAAATCTATGTGACCCCCAAAGAACCAAAGCATTCTTTAAAAAATCGTGTAGTAATATTTAATAGCTTTGCACATCACAAGTCAATCCAAAAGGACTAAACTGCATTGCTGAAACAAAGTACAGTAAAACTATAAATATACTCATTTGATGAAATTTAAATGTATAATATATAGAGTGGTTGCATGAACATGCTAGATTGTGTGTATGTGCTACTTTAATGAAATATAAAACATTTAAAAAAAAAACTTGCTAAACATCCAGAATGAATCGTTTCAGAAATGGAACGTCATACCTTATAAACCAATGATAGATTAACAGAGGTCAAGCAGGAAATGGGGAGTGGGGGGGGGAAGCTATTTTCCACTGATTTCAAGGTGAGCATTGTCTGGATTGGGATATTTATTAGTAGGCATAGCATCAGAAATTAAAAAAAAATAAAATAAAAAGGTATCAGAAGTATTTTTTTTAAATTTTGCTTGTTAAATATGCAGAGCGATCACAAAGTCCTTTACCAATGTACATTAAATTTTTTTTTTTAGCTAAATGGCAATATGAAAATGCAGTTTTCTGACTGAGAATGATTTAAGTGTTTTTATACACTTTGTTAGTTTAACCTATGCAACCTCAAGTGTACCTTAGGTGGCCAATACACTCCTAATCTATAATCCAGGTCATTCCATGTATTGGGTAACACATCTGCCATAATCTTTCCGATGCCATCATGTACTTTAGCATGTTTTAATGTTAGCAACCGGTAAATGGAAACAACTTTTCAACCCCCTCCCCCATGTCAAATGGCGTGATATAAAAGGAGCGTGGGGGCCATCAAGCATGTTACGAAAATTACACTTAAGGTAGAACAGCATTTGTAGTAATAATTTGTTCAAATAAGAAAAGGACTTTGGGAACCCTCTGTGTAACAAGAATTTATATGGTGCTCAAACACACAATTTAAGCCTATCTGAAATTCTTTGCATAATTATGGGCTTCATTTATGCAAGGGATAAACTATTAGCCTATCTGTCTAATATTAATACATCTTCTATGGTTACAGCTGGAACTTAAAAGTTCATGGTAAACTCACATGCATATTTTGATGAATGCTAGAATTGCAATGAATTTATAATGCTTGGTGGTAATGCCTTGGCTAGTAAAGAAGAATTAATAAACCTAGGTTACAAGTTGAAGGAAAAATTTCAGCTCTGATATGAGCTAACACATATAACAGAAGACAATACAAAATACAGTACAGAAGTGGAGAAATCTGCCAAACATCAAACTATTAAAGTTATCAAGAAGTATTTACAGATGGGTTTCAGGATAAATTTCAAGAAGAGTGGACCGAGATAGGGTGAAAAAGATTATGACCTAATTATTGATGGAGGACAATGCTCCTGATAATTCCAGTGTCAGTTCTTTACTATTAGCCAATGCGCATATTACATGCATGAACACCCTAACACCATCTTTTGCTCAGCCCATGAACCAAGGAGTAATGCAACTAAATTGTTATATAAAAAAACTGCTCAAGACAGGTTTTGGGTGTGACAGATTCAAAGTCTGAGGATTAAGACAGTAAGAAAGTTGTAAAATCAAAATATTCAGAAATATTAAATGAAATAATAAAACAAAATTCTCAGAAATATCAAGTTATATACAAAGTCATATACAACTGGGACAAGTACAGAATGAAATTATGGTCAGAACACTTTTGAATAAAAAAAAAATGGTTACAGAAACTGGGAAATAGCAATCAAACTGTGAAGAACATTCAGAAAATTGTTGTGGATCATGAGATTCAGGGAATATAATGAGATTCTAGCCCAGAACATAATACAGAAGATACAATGACCTGATTGAATATAGTGCTGGTAACTCGGGTTATGATTAAACAGAAGACCAGCCTGTCTCGAGTGGAGGAGAATGTGGGGAAGGATTACGAGATTCAGGTTAAACAGAGTACTGCAAATTTTAACAAATATTTGGAATACCTCAATGAGATTATAGATAAACATGTGTGTTTCCTGAGGTTTCTATCTACAGTTAGGGATTCTAAGAAATCTTATTATATACAATAAGGTCACCAAGTCTTAAGCAAATGAGAATGGCTGAATTTGTGGCTACAACTCCAGCCATGGCTCTGCCTCTGTAAGTCAAGGAAAAGAGTTTAAAATTCCAAGTAGACAATCCACTCACAGCTGTTTCCCTGTAAACCAAGAAAATTTTTTGAGTTGATTTTAAAATTAAATGAATATGTGAAATAAGTTACTGTGGGAGCAAAGAAAGAGGAAAATATATATGAATTGTGCTCCAGACATCTTATCAGCTTCTCCCAAAGTGAAGTATAAAGTTTACTATTGTCATAAGCCAAGGCTTGTGATACATCACATTTTGTTCATAAAAACAAGTGCATATACAAGTCTCAGTGTATCCCATGTATTATTTCAATTAACTTTAAACTGTTCAGTGTTTCGAATGTGTTTATTTTGGTGTGCATAAACTGGTCAAGTTTGTTTGTAAAAACACATACTATAATGAAATTCCTCCCCCCCCCCTCACCTCAGATGAAGATAAATGGCACAAAGCCAGCAAAAGAAATATAAATATAAATATATAAATATATATATATAAATATATATATATATATATATATATATATATATATATATATATATATATATATATATATAAAAACTTGCCGAGACATTTCACTCGTGTAAGCTCTTAGCTTGCCAATAAAGTTAGGAATCCTCAACCAGTAAATAGCTTGCCAATAAAGCTAGGGATCCTTAACCTAACCTTGTCAAACCCTGTGTATAAAAAAAAAAAAAAAAGCCTCTTTCATCAAGAGAAGAGCCCGAGCCTTTAGCTCATAAGACTGTCATTCCCATTTGTCTCCTTGGGGCGGGGATGGCAGACCAGAGAGGCCTAGCTTGTGGCTAGGCCTTGGGACAGTTGGTCCCAATGATGAGGAGGTACTTGTGCCTCCTCCCATGGGAGACTTAGGTCTCAGACACTCCCTAAAGAGGGAGCCAAGGCCGGGCCACCACATGGAAAAGGCCCGGGCCGGGAGAACACCGGCGAATCTTTAAGAAGAAGAAGAAGCCTCTTTCACAGGTGATGTCTTAACCCTTACTGTCCAAAAGTAGATCTATGTTCACATGCGTAGAGCTTCAACCTTTATTTTCTCAATTTGAAAGCAGGTAAAAAAAAAAAAAAGGTAGATTTACATTCAGAGCGCTACGCACGCCAACGCAGATCTACGTTTGGACAGTTTAACCCTTAAACTGTCCAAGCAGATTATGTTCACATGCGTAGTGTTCCTAAAGTAGATTTACGTTTTTTTTTTTTTTTTTTTTTACATATTTTCAAATACAGTGGAACCTCTACTTGCGAGCGTGTCCACATGCAAGTTTTTCCAAATACGAGCAGTCGATGGGTATATTTTTTGCTTCCATACGCGAGCAAAATTTCCATAAGTGAGCAGACCTCAAGGCAGGTTCCTTGACACTGGTGAGGGGCTCTTGCCCTTGATCTTGGGAATTGTATCTCATTTGTTTGTTGGACTATCTTATTGAAACTTTGGCAATTCTTCGTAACGTACACGAAAAAGGAAAAAATCTAAGCATAAATAATGGAGTTCACTTCTCATCAAACAGCCACCCCCTAGCAGTAATTTTGAATGGTTTTTACGGTTGTATTCTCGTTTTTCTGGTCTCATTTGACAGAATGGAAGATATATTACAGAAATAGATATGACTTTGATTGTTATGTCATATTAGATGAACTGAGATAGATAAATAAGATGTATAGATGATATTAGCGAAATTATTCAAGAAGTATTTTGTCCAGTCTCCAGACAAACTCTCGACCATCGCCGACACTACCCACACCACTACATGAATGACGTTCTATTAATTTTAGAGTATATATCAGGTTTCTATGTTATTTATATTGTTTATTATGCCATATCAGATGAAGCGAGATATATAAATAAGCCGTAGAGTTGATATTAGCGAAATTATTGAAGTACAGTGGACCCCCACCTTATGATATTAATCCTTTCCTGAGAGCTCATCATAGGCCGAAATTATCGTTGGCCAAATTAATTTTCCCCATAAGAAATAATGGAAATCAAATTAATCCATTCCCGACACCCCAAAGTATGAAAAAAAATTTTTTATCACATGCCATATTAATTTTCATACACACAAACTGAAGACATGCACAATTACTACTCTACTAAGAACAGAATACATGACACTTACCTTTACTGAAGATCTGGTGATAATTGATGGGATGGGAGGAGGGGAGTGTGTGGAAGTTATTGTTTAGAAGGGGAATCCCCTTCCATTAGGACTTGAGGTATCAAGTCCTTTTCCAGGGTTACTTCCCTTCTTTTAATGCCACTAGGACCCGCTTGTGAGTCACTGGACCTCTTTCGCACAACAAATCTGTCCATAGAGCTCTGTACCTCCCGTTCCTTTAAGACTTCCCTAAAATGGGCCATAACATTGTCATTGTACAGCTACGGCTTGCGGTAGCTGTGTCAGGGTGATTTTCATCCGTAAAGGTTTGCAGTTCAACCCACTTTGCACACATTTCCTTAATCTCTTTTTTTAACTCCATACTAATTCTCACCCTTTTTACCACAGGGATGGCACTAGAAGCTTTCTTGGGGTCCATGGTGACTTATTTTGCAGTTATAAGCACTAAAAACACTGGGATAATGTGAAATGTACCAAATGTATGCATAACTGCGACCGCACTGGCTGCCTTGTAAACACTGGTGCTGAGGCCACACGTGGGACGCGTCCCGGACGAATCACGCAAGGCGAGTTTTTTATCGCGAGGCGAGGAGAGGCAAATTTTTTTGCGTCCAAATGCTTCGTATGGCGGATTTAACGTAACTCGATGCGTTCGTAAGGCGGGGGTCCACTGGAACGGATTAATTGCATTTCAATTAATTTAAGTGAGGAAAATTGACTCTGCAAACAAGCAAATCCAGTTACGAGCAAGGTCATGGAACGGATTAAACTCGCAAGTAGAGGTTCCACTGTATAACAAAAAACATGTAGATCTAAGTTTTTTTACACGTTTTCAAATGTAAAAAAAAAAAAAAAAATCTACTTTTTTTACATACTTTCAAATGTTGAAAAAACGTAGATCTACGTTTGGACAGTTTAAGGGTTAATTAGGTTCCTCTCTGTAATGGTGTCTTACCCCACCCCATTCATTTATCAAAATCCTTATACATAGTATTCAGTTTCTGATCAAGTACACTGAAACATAGATCAAAATACTCAGACACATACTTTAATTAAAAAAAAAAAAAAAAGTTAAACCAGAAACACTTGAGAGCAATGACAGTAAAAGTATATTTATATAAACTGATACAGTATATAATCGCCTACCACATCGAAATTTACAAATGGTGAATTTTAGCTCTTCACCCATCTTAGTTAACTTGTGACTAGACATGAACTAGCCATCTAATTTTTACTCCTATACGGAGTATTTACAATGTCATGGCTCATTCTACTTCTTTACTATTCATGTGTTGAAGAAATATTCCCCAATCTGTTACTAATAAGGACAATTTCTAACAATACCACGTTCATGTTGCATCCCTGATAAAGAGCCTATCCCTGTATGCCACAAAAAGTTTTTTTTTTTCCTCTCTGAGTGATCATATACCCTCTTGTTCATTCCTCCAGAAACAACAGTTAGTTTTTTCATATTGTCTTCATAGGCCTTTGTCCTGAATTTAGGAGCCAGTTTTGATACATACCTTGTACTTTCTAGAATTTTCGCTTTGGGGAGGGTTTGACATTGGCACTGCTTACTCAAAAATGCAATTCACGTGAAGTATGTTTTAAGTTTTACTCAGATTTCTAAATACCTATAGTTTTTAAGTTTAGTCTGTGCTGCTGCTATTGCCTGCTAGCACTTCACATAACATTTTGGGTAAGGGATGTGCCAAGACCTTTTCCTTTAACAGTCTGTGAGAGACTTCTTCAATCCCCATGATGGTATCCTATCTTCAGGCTCCTTTCCTTGTCTCCCAGCTTCATGACAAGTTGCACGAGTTAGATTCAAGTGACCTTTTATCTGACCATTCTTCAGGTATACCCTACATCATCCTGCAGCTACCCGTCTTTCATTCTTTTCAGTTTGCATTATTACCCTGGCATCTACATACAAGGATATGTAGTAGTTAAGTCCTGTAATTAGATCATTTATATGCACACTGATCCTTGTTACACTCTCATCCCAATATTTCATGAAATGACTATTCAAATTTTCAGGCATTTCCTTGTATATGTTGATAACTTTTACCAATTTGTTTCTCCAACTCTTGTAGTAGCCTTTTATGAGTACAGTAACAACCAAAAATTTTAGTCTAGGAACATGAAGTGGGCCCACATTCATAAATTACAGCCTGGATGAAGAACTTGTAGGATTTCCTCTTCTATCTTCTGGCAAGATGCAGAATAGTCTATGCTCATGGATGTTTGTACAGTGCTCTCTGCTTCTGTCCACTGCACCTTTACTTTTCACTGGGTTTATTTTACATTGTCTCCTCTTGTATCTCTCACTCCAGTATATTATGATATTGTCTAGCTTTGGGACTAAGCCCTCTATCTTCCACATCATGCAAGTCTCTCTTCTGCTCCAAGAGTATACAGGTCTCCCTCAACATTCACGTTTTCAGCTTTCGCGGGCTTCACACATTCGCGAATTCCCAACCGCCAAATTCCCAGCCGCCAAATCATATTCAAGTTTCCCGCCACCTGCGAGTCCCTACTACCCTCCCTCCGACCCCTGCAACTGGCAGCCAGCCCTCCCACCACTCAGTGTGGTGTTTTGTTTGTTCATTATTTGCTATTTAACTACAGTATAAATAATGTAAACACATTCATGACTGCATATTGGAATGGCTATTTGAACAGGTATTGGACGGTGACATCATGTGTTTACTCTTGAACACAGCAAAGAATCAAACATTTCTGCTACTGCTAATAACAACAATAATAGTAGTAGTAGTAGTAGTAGTAGTAGTAGTATAGTAGTAGTATAGTAGTAGTAGTAGTAGTAATAATAGTAATAATAGTCATAATAGTCATAATAGTCATAGTCATAAGTCATAATCATCATAATCATAAATGAAGAAGGAAATTGTACAAAAATACGAGGGAGTGGTTGACACATCGTCAGTGTGGCTTTGTTTATGCTGGAGTGAACATTAGTCTCCCTGCTCTTCCAAACATTTCACAATAATTCATTGTTTGGTGCTTGTAGATTGAGAGTGACTGGAGTGGTTGAGGCAGTGGTTGAGGCAGTGGTTGAGGCAGTGGTAGAGGCAGTGGTAGAGGCAGTGGTAGAGGCAGTGGTAGAGGCAGTGGTAGAGGCAGTGGTAGAGGCAGTGGTAGAGGCAGTGGTAGAGGCAGTGATATTTACTAACATATATGTTATAAATAATAATAGTACATTATGAATAACTATTATTATTATAAATGTTATTAATATTAACATGTACTATTATTATTTATAACATACGTATATGTTAGTAAATACCACTGCCTCTACCACTGCCTCTATCACTGCCTCTACCACTGCCTCAACCGCTGAATTATTGTGAAATGTTTGGAAGAGCAGGGAGTCTAATGTTCAATCCAGCATAAACAAAGCCACACTGACGATGTGTCAACCACTCCCTCGTATTTTTGTACAATTTCCTTCTTCAATTATATCGTATTATTATTATTATTATTATTATTATTATTATTATTACTATTGTCATTATTAGCAGTAGCAGAAATGTTTGATTCTTTGCTGTGTTCAAGAGTAAACACATGATGTCACCGTCCAATACCTGTTCAAATAGCCATTCCAATATGCAGTCATGAATGTGTTTACATTATTTATACTGTAGTTTAATAGCAAATAATGAACAAACAAAACACTCACCACACTGAGTGGTGGGAGGGCTGGCTGCCAGTTGCGGGGGTCGGAGGGAGGGTAGTAGGGACTGGCATTGGTTGAGGAAGTGGTGGAGGCAGTGGTGGAGTCTGTGGTATTTAATAACATACATGTTATTAAAGCATAACATGTATATATTTAGTACAACTTACGACGTTTTCATGTATTTTATGATTGCTCATGGTTCAACAAGTTAAGCAGTATTGTATTATATTTCCCTACAATATATTGGGGCACCAAACATTCACGGTTTTTCAACATTCGCGAGGCTCTTGATCCCCTAACCCTCGCTAATGTTGAGGGACACCTGTACGTCTATAAATTCCAAAGAATTTAAGTGAAGTAATGGATCAAACCCATAAACAAACTCTGGTCCAGTTTTGTTCTCTCTCCTGCCCTGAATAGAGCCATTCACACAAAAAAAAAAAAAGGTACCATCCTGTCAGTAAGAGTAGTAATCCGAAGTGTGTCGCCAATGGTGTCATTTTTCAACCCTTTCAAAATTCTCATTATCCATCCTATCATCATCATCATCATCATCATCCAGGCATTTGCAACACTTGCCTTACTGTGTTCTTTAAAAGATAGGCCAGTTGACATACACCCAGTTCCTTCACATCTTCCTTTCTTGCCTTTTGTATTCAGTGCCTCAAATTTTGAGTTAATTCTAGCCATAACTAAGCAGCTGGAGCTTATCACCATAGTTATTCTCTACTGCTTACTGGAAGACTTTGTTAAAACCACTTGCATATTTTTCGTGTGTGTCTTCTACCAATACGATTTTCATCCTCATTTTGTTATTAGCAAATGATACGATGCTGTGGCGAGTGTTTTCATCGATGTCCACTCTGCAGATGAGAACCAGTAATGCCACCAAAACTGTGCCTTAGGATCCTAAGCTTTTTACCTTGCTAATGCAAGATTTTTACGTTGTTTACTAATACTGTACTATGTTCTATTTATCAGGAGGTTGAACATCCATCCCACTGTAATGACTTTATTTTACGTGCAATCACTATGCTCTCATTTATCAAATTTGTGTAGACCACATATGTTTAGGATTTCTTTCAATGCCTTTGTAATCTTGTCAATGGTTTAGTAACTGTGATAACCATTATCTTCAGGTTGTGAACGTCATACTTTCCATTAAACAATGTAATTTCGTGTGACCCATCTAATTTTTTGCCAGCACTATACTGCCTCTGTGCAGAGTTGCTATTAAGAATAAAGTCAACACCATGGGTTGGAACAATTCACCAGTACATGCTATCAAATTTCAAAAGTCTTTCAGCAAATTCTATTGCAAACAGTGCTGCCTCTACACAGGAGCATACTTCCCAAAAAGCCAGACATGCAAATAATGCTCTACCAAAATGACACCACCCTCCACAATCTCCACCCATGGATGTGTGTGCGTGTTGGGGGGGGGGGGGGGTGTTACCCAGGTTCAGATGGTTTAACTGGTGCATATAATTTATTCAAGTTTATTTATATGAAATTTGCAACATTAAAATTTAACATCCAGCATTCAAAGGATTACAGTTTAACTAAACCCTTTAACATTATCAAAATACCTAAAATGTTAATTTTGCCAATACAAATACAAATTATATATATCCATAAACACACACATGAAGACACATCCTTTCTGCCAGTGCATCCACATGATGGCATTCACCCAGCCAGCTCGGCAATATTTACAGCTCTCCACACTTTCGTAGGTCTTCATCCCCTTTTCTCTGCTTTTTTTTTTTTTTTTTTTTTTTTTTTTTTTTTTTTTTTTTTTTTTTTTTTTTTTTTTTTTTTTTTACTTGTATAGACGTGTCAACTAAGACTTAAGTTTTCTCTGCCAAATCTAGCAATGCAAATAAAACATGAGGCACTGTATACAGATGACATGCACCTAAAATTGTCACTTGCAAATATTTCACAAATTCTTGTTCTGTCAGATGCCTTGTGAAATCAGTGACCAAAATTTGATACAACTGTCCCACACTTTATACCTTTATTACACCCAACTGCTAGTTAATGAAAATGGATTGTTTGACCAGCAACATGGTGGACACAGGTGACCTAGATATGCAGCTGCAAACTCATTCTACATGCATAAAACAGGCTTACACCAAGTATCAATGCCTCTTGTAAAAGAAAATATTTCACGTAAATCAAAGTATTCTTATGCATTGCAAGAGCAAGCCCATTTTCATAATTACTTTTAGTATTTAGTTCCAAGTGCCAGTGTTGTAAATGTGGAACATCTTGAGTTGTAATGTTAAGTACTCACATTCATGTTTTTAAGGAATGCAATCCTGGCTTATAAAGCAATGCTTGTTTAACCAAACAAACAGATTAGCTGTTGCAATAAATCAGTTGTAATATTAACTCTTTCACTGTCGGCGACGTATAGGTACGGCTTACAAGCCAGTGTCGGTGACATATTAATACGCCAAAATTCTAGCGGCTTCACACCTACATGTGAGGGAATGGGTCTGTGTGGTCAGTATGCGCAGTATAAAAGAAATCGGGGCACCTGCATTGCATTGTGGGAACGCCATACCATTAGCCTTTGTTTATCATGCCTCGCAGTAAGAAATATCTCAACCCTGGTGAATTGGGACTCTTCTCTTCCCAAGTGTTAGTTCCAACACAGATGGAAGTGTCAGTGAAGATGAATTTCATGGTTCTGAGGAGTCTGTGACAGAAATAATGCCCAGGATACCAGATACAGATAGTGAAAAGAGAAGACAAAATGGGTGGTGGGGAAAGCAGTGTGGATGGTGGAGAAAGCAGTGTGGATGGTGGGGGAGATGGTGTAGGTGGGAAAGACAGCATGTAAGCAAGCAAGTATATTTAGGTATACACGAATAGTTACATAGATCATCATACATAGCAGCAAATGTGTAAATTACCTAGGATAACCCAAAAAGAGTCAGTGATTTATTTCCAGCGTGGGTGGTGGGAAAGGCAGCGTGGGTTTGTGTAAACAAGTTTTGTAAACAATATATTATTTGTGCTGTTATTGTGTTCCATACGAGTGGATATATATATGCTTTTTTTTTTTCAACAAGTCAGCCGTCTCCCACCAGGGCAGGGTGACCCAAAAAAGAAAGAAAATCCCCAAAAAGAAAATACTTTCATCATAATTCAACACTTTCACCACACTCGCACATTATCATTGTTTTTGCAGAGGTGCTCAGAATACAACAGTTTAGAAGCATACACTTATAAAGATACACAACATATCCCTCCAAACTGCCAATATCCCAAACCCCTCCTTTAAAGTGCAGGCATTGTACTTCCCATTTCCAGGACTCAAGTCCGACTATATGAAAATAACCGGTTTCCCTGAATCCCTTCACTAAATATTACCCTGCTCACACTCCAACAGATCGTCAGGTCCCAAGTACCATTCGTCTCCATTCACTCCTATCTAACACGCTCACGCACGCTTGCTGGAAGTTCAAGCCCCTTGCCCACAAAACCTCCTTTACCCCCTCTCTCCAACCCTTTCGAGGACGACCCCTACCCCGCCTTCCTTCCCCTATAGATTTATATGCTTTCCATATCATTCTACTTTGATCCATTCTCTCTAAATGACCAAACCACCTCAACAACCTCTCTTCTGCCCTCTGACTAATACTTTTATTAACTCCACACCTTTTCCTAATTTCCACACTCCGAATTTTCTGCATAATATTTACACCACACATTGCCCTTACACAGGACATCTCCACCGCCTCCAACCGTCTCCTCGCTGCTGCATTTACCACCCAAGCTTCACACCCATATAAGAGTGTTGGTACTACTATACTTTCATACATTCCCTTCTTTGCCTCCATAGATAATGTTTTTTGACTCCACATATACCTCAACGCACCACTCACCTTTTTTCCCTCATCAATTCTATGATTAACCTCATCCTTCATAACTCCATCCGCCGACACGTCAACTCCCAAGTATCTGAAAACATTCACTTCTTCCATACTCCTCCTCCCCAATTTGATATCCAATTTTTCTTTATCTAAATCATTTGACACCCTCATCACCTTACTCTTTTCTATGTTCACTTTCAACTTTCTACCTTTACACACATTCCCAAACTCATCCACTAACCTTTGCAATTTTTCTTTAGAATCTCCCATAAGCACAGTATCATCAGCAAAAAGTAACTGTGTCAATTCCCATTTTGAATTTGATTCCCCAAAATTTAATCCCACCCCTCTCCCGAACACCCTAGCATTTACTTCTTTTACAACCCCCATCTATAAATATATTAAACAACCATGGTGACATTACACATCCCTGTCTAAGACCTACTTTTACTGGGAAGTAGTCTCCCTCTCATCTACACACCCTAACCTGGGCCTCACTATCCTCATAAAAGCTCTTTACAGCATTTAATAACTTACCACCTATTCCATATACTTGCAACATCTGCCACATTGCTCATCTATCCACTCTATCATATGCCTTTTCTAAATCCATAAATGCAATAAAAACTTCCCTACCTTTATCTAAATACTGTTCACATATATGCTTCAATGTAAACACTTGATCTACACATCCCCTACCCACTCTGAAACCTCCTTGCTTATCCGCAATCCTACATTCTGTCTTACCTCTAATTCTTTCAATTATAAACCTACCGTACACTTTTCCTGGTATACTCAGTAAACTTATTCCTCTATAATTTTTACAATCTCTTTTGTCCCCTTTCCCTTTATATAAAGGGACTACACATGCTCTCTGCCAATCCCTAGGTACCTTCCCCTCTTTCATACATTTATTAAACAAAAGTACCAACCACTCATGATGCCATCAGTTCCAGCTGCTTTACCCCCTTTCATTTTACGTAAAGCCTCACGTACCTCCCCCACACTTACATTCTGCTCTTCTTCACTCCTAAAAGATGGTATACCTCCCTGACCAGTGCATGAAATTACTACCTCTGTTTCTTCCTTAACATTTAAGTTCCTCAAAATATTCTCGCCATCTACGTAATACCTCCATCTCCCCATCTACTAACTCCCCTACTCTGTTTTTAACTGACAAATCCATACTTTCCCTAGGCTTTCTTAACTTGTTTAACTCACTCCAAAAAATTCTTATTTTCATTAAAATTTCTTGACAGTGCCTCTCCCACTCAATCATCTGCTCTCCTTTTGCACTCTCTCACCACTCTCTTTACCTTTCTTTTACTCTCCATATACTCTGCTCTTCTTACACACTTCTGCTTTCTAAAAACCTCTCATAAGCTACCTTTTTCTCTTTTATCACACCCTTTACTTCATCATTCCACCAATCACTCCTCTTTCCTCCTGCCCCCACCCTCCTATAACCACAAATTTCTGCCCCACATTCTAATACTGCATTTTTAAAACTATTCCAACCCTCTTCAACCCCCCCCCCCCCACTACTCATCTTTGCACTAGCCCACCTTTCTGCCAATAGTCGCTTATATCTCACCCGAACTTCCTCCTCCCTTAGTTTATACACTTTCACCTCCCTCTTACTTGTTGTTGCCACCTTCCTCTTTTCCCATCTACCTCTTACTCTAACTGTAGCTACAACTAAATAATGATCCAATATATCAGTTGCCCCTCTATAAACATGTACATTCTGGAGCCTACCCATCAACCTTTTATCCACCAATACATAATCTAATAAACTACTTTCATTACGTGCTACATCATACCTTGTATATTTATTTATCCTCTTTTTCATAAAATATGTATTACTTATTACCAAATCTCTTTCTACACATAGCTCAATTAAAGGCTCCCCATTTACATTTACCCCTGGCACCCCAAATTTACCTACTACTCCCTCCATAACATTTTTACCCACTTTAGCATTGAAATCCCCAACCACCATTACTCTCACACTTGATTCAAAACTCCCCACGCATTCACTCAACATTTCCCAAAATCTCTCTACACTCCTCACTTCTCCAGGTGCATACACGCTTATTATAACCCACTTTTCACATCCAATCTTTATTTTACTCCACATAATCCTTGAATTAATACATTTATAGTCCCTCTTTTCCTGCCATAGTTTATCCTTCAACATTATTGCTACTTCTCCTTTAGCTCTAACTCTATTTGAAACCCCTGACCTAATCCCATTTATTCCTCTCCACTGAAACTCTCCCACCCCCTTCAGCTTTGTTTCACTTAAAGCCAGGACATCCAGCTTCTTCTCATTCATAACATCCACAATCATCTCTTTCTTATCATCTGCACAACATCCACGCACATTCAGACTTCCCACTTTGACAATTTTCTTCTTCTTATTCTTTTTAGTAATCTTTACAGGAAAAGGGGTTACTAGTCCATTGTTCCCAACATTTTAGTTGACTTTTACAACACGCATGGCTTACGGAGGAAAGATTCTTATTCCACTTCCCCATGGATATAAAAGGAAAAGTAATAATACCAAGAACTATTAAGATAAAATCAAAGAAAACTCAGATGAGTGTGTATAAATAAATGTGTACATGTATGTGTAGTGTCACAGGCCACAAAAGTTACTTAAAAAAATAAAATATTAGAAAAGAAAAAATAGAATAAAAGTAAAACATCACCAAGTGAGCAGCGGTCACCTATGTTGCCGTAAGCGGTTCACTTTCTGTCAATTTCATGCCTCTATCTCTTCGTAAGTACTCACTGCAACTATTTTTTTTTAAACACTCAGAAAATTATTCTTAAGATATTGGAAAGTTTTTTTTTTTTTTTTTTAATATTTTTTCAACAGAGCAAGTTTGTGATTAAGGGTCTCGACAGTGAAAGGGTTAAGCTAAATTATTGTAAGTTAGTAATAACTAAGATTAGGCGAGGTTAATAAAAGCACTGATAGATGAACAAGTGCATTATCGGCATCTTTACTTCCAAAAATAGATACCAAAGTGCTGCACATGTGCAGTACAGTGGAACCCCAAGTTTCAGCCATAATCCGTTCCAGGAGCTAGGCCTAAACTTGAAACGGCCTAAAGTCGAAGCAATACTTCCCTTAAGAAATAATGTAAATACAATTAATCCATTCCAGACCCACAAAAATTCACAAAAAATACATTTTTTAAAGAATAACTATTGTTTAACATACATATAGTACTTAAACGAGTAATACAATACATAAACAAACATTTACACACCTTTATTGAAGAGTCTTGCTGGCATGTGGAAAATAGGGAGGACTTATTGTTTGGAAGGGGAATCCCCTTCCATAACGACTTTAGGTAACAAGTCCTTCTTTGTCTTTTAATGCCACTAGGACCAGCTTGAGAGTCACTGGACCCTTGTTGCACAAAATAACTGTCAAGAGTGCTCTGTTTCTGGCATCTCTAAGATTTGCCTAAAATGGGACCTTGTTTTGTTACTGAGCATGTTGCAGAGATGGCTTGTTTCAGCTTGCTCAGGGTGGTATTTTTCCCCAAAACTTTGCAACTTATTCCACATTCCACACATGTCCTTAATCACTGAAGAAGGCACCTCCTTCACTCCCGCTACTGTTGATCCACAACAACAACTTCTCAACCTCTTCGACTGTTTGTGATCTATTTTTGGTTAATATGTCAACACCTTTCGCAACATCAGCTTCCTCGAGTTCTTTTCTCTTTGCCAGGATAGAAGCGATTGTTGATTTGTTTTTGCCGTACATCCTGGCAAGCTCACCCATACATATGCCACTCGTATTTTTGTACTATTCCCTCCTCCACTTCTATGGTGTTTCTCACTTTCTTTACCAAAGGGGTGCCACTATGAAGTCTCTTTGGGACTATGGTGGCTTATTTCACAGTCACAATCAATAAACAAGCACTAAACATGAAGAATTTATTGTGAAATGTTCAGATGACACCTCAGGGTAATGTTTACTCAAGGATAAAGCTAGACTGGCTCTCAATGCCTGCACGGGCAGGCGGACAGGTCTGGTATGCCGGCCGAAACTCGGGACAAAATTTGACCAAGAAAAGTGGTCAAAATTCGAAACAGCTGATACTCAGGGCGGCTGAAACTCGGGGTTCCCCTGTATTTACTTATTGATATAGTATACCATTCACATAATAAGGATCTTTCAAAAAATTTAAAGAAACAGTATACAGTGGACAATAAATTAGAATGGTTAGTTGTTCCTGAAAACTTGCATTTCTTCTAATTTCATTCCAACTACTCAGATCATACGGGACAAACGCTGTTGCATTCCCAGCAGTGTGAAACATGCCAAACACTTTGTAAAATATTGCAAAAATATAGCAAATTCCATTGCTGGAACAATTTCAAATAACCCTGGTATCACCAATATTAACTCTTTCACTGACCAGATCCCTGAACTGAAACTTCCTGCATCCAAAACTTTCCACTGTTTTATGACATGGTAGAGAATCCTTTTCTTAAGGTAACACCACTAACCAAAAATACAAAATTTGATGGAAAACTTAAGGAATTACACTGATGCAAAGTTAGCGGTCTCGGTGCAATTTACGCACCAGTGGTTTTTGCCCACAGTCCTATTTTAGGCCTTTTTCATTATTTCAACCAACAAAATTCTTAGCTATATTGCTAGTATGCCTTCCATTCTACAAAATGAGGAATTTGATCAGAATTTGGTAATTTGGCCAATTTCACACCACAAAATTAGAAAAAACAATGCCAAATTAAAAATAGTCTATAATAAACAATGTAGACATTCCTGGCACTAAAACGTAACATTACCTCTGTTCATTAGTCCCAACCCCACCCCTCTCGTACATTACACTTGCTTTCCATTTTGAATTCTTATTCACACAAGGTTGATTTACTGTATCTCAGATAACATAACTAAGAACGCTTTCATGGTTTACAGTGTCCCAATAATTGAATCAGATCTATTAAGAATCCATAAAACAGACTGGGGGTTGTAGGGAGGCCTTACCCCATCACTTGAAATATCAACAAAAATTGAATATTTCTGCTATTTCAGCTCAATTTCAAGCAACTAGTCCTGAAACCAATCAAAATCTTCGCTTTTTAAGTAATATATCTTCCACTCTATCAAATACCAAGAAATGGCCAATAAACCATAAAAACCACCTGAGAAAACACATCACTATTTTAAACCATACACAGTTTTGTTTTTCCATCACGCACTACATGGAGCAAGTTTTTTTTTTTTTTTATAGTGCACACTCACTGCAAAGACCCATTCTCTTGTATCTAGGCTCAAATTTACCGCTCACAGCTATCTGAGCTCATGACAGAATTACACGACAGACCCTGGCCTCCATGTCACTGTTCTACACGATGGACAGCGAAAGGGTTAAACACCTGGTGGTACTGTTCTCAAGAATTTGTGTAGTCAAATATTCCCTGCTGCAACCTGATGTAACCAGTCAGGCTTTGTACTTTGCTTCATGCCACTAGGCCTGGTGCTGCCATCTGCTAGGCTTAACTCAAACCTAGATCCGAGTCTACAAGATGCTTTTATCTCACCGGACACAGTAAGAGCAACATGCCCTTCCCCAACTTTCTCAATAGGCCAGATATTCATCACCGCTGGATACACTGATCAGGCTTAGCACTCACTGTAACTTCTGCTATGAAATCTAATATCCCTTTCAAAGCGTTCACTAGCAAATGCACATTTTTGTGAAGTCTCTTACTTCTCACATGCAGTCTAACAGAATGATAGGGTTTTGGTTTTACATATCAAAGCACATAACAGGGAAGGGGGGCACAATTTTCTCTACAACTGATCCCAT
>NW_027197621.1:0-57900 GCF_038502225.1 Cherax quadricarinatus | reverse complement strand
GGCTTTAATGTTTTAATACACTGTTTGTCTGCTTGTTGTATGAGTTGTGACCAGTGATTGTTGTGGTCTTGGTCTAGGCTGTGTAGAATGTTGTTTCTAAGGTAACTGAGATCTAATCAGACTTGATTAAATCTATGTGTGTTGTAGAGGAAGTGGTTGTGGAATCAGATAATTAGTCTTCTTGTTCTGATTGAGGGTTTGAAGGAATAACGAGTAGTGTGAGTTTTCTTTGGTATTGCGATGTTGGCTGCTTGTGTAATGGTGTCCTGGATGAGATCAAGTTGAGTGTCGATGTCAGAGATAGGTTTGTTGTTGTAGTCATAGGTGAGGTTAGTACTGCCTATGTGTTGTTTGAAAGCATCCCAGTCAGCGTTCTTGTAGGAGAAGGAAGGTGTGGCCGGGATGAGGATAGGGTTGGAGGAGATGTGTAAGATGACTCGGATGTGATCAGAGCCTGTAATAAGGCCAGGTTATATGTAGTGTTGAAATAGAGAGCTGGCTCGGTTTGCCAGAATGATGTCTGGTTTGCCTTCGCCCGTGTGGTTGTAGGTGTTCAAGTCTGGGCCGAGATGAATTAGGTGTTTATGGTTTGTGAAGTTGACTAATTGGTGACCAAGTTGGTTGTTTCTGGTGTGATGAAAGGTGGTGTGTTTGGCATTCGTATCAGCTAGTAGGTATGTTGATGTGTTGGTGTAGTTGAAGACTAAAAAAAGGTTGTGTATGTTGTGAATAGTGTGTGGGCGAGCATAGGTGGTGAAAAAGATAAAGGGGCCAAGGTGGGTGTGTATTCCGTCTGCAAGACAGTGTTGGTGTATAAAAGAGATTGGGAGAAATTCGTGTTTTATATTGGATTTGATAAGGATGACAACCCCATCGTGGGGATCATAGGGGGACTGTAGTGCAGTATAACCATAATGGCAGATACGTTGAGGGGCTTTGAGGCAGGTACTGTTTAGCAAAACAATATCTGGCCTCTCTGCTTCAAGGAGCTCGGCCAGTAGGTGTCTAATTGCAAAGTAAGAACGTATGTTGAACTGAATCACCTTAAACATGATTTAATGGTTTCGTCATAGCAAAGTTGGTGTCATGGGAGTTGACATTTTAGCCCATGATAGCAGTGCCATCAGTGGATGGCACCACTATCAGTGGAGGGGCAGGAAGAGATGGATCTGTTTTTTATGTTCTTTGGTCTGTCTGTCAGAAGTTGGGGCAGGTTCAGGTTTGAGTGGATTTTGTCTGGAGAAGGTGGAGTTGAACCTGGATGAAGTTTTGGTTGTGGTGGAGGAGTGGGCGAAGGTGGATGCAGAGGAAGTGGAGGCTTTGGTAGGGGATGAGGAAGAGGAAGCTATGGCAAGGGGTGAGGAGGTGGAAGCTTTGGTAGGGGATGAGGAAGTGGGTAAGGAGGTTTGGGGAGGGGTGGTCGTAGCAGCAGGAGTAGGGGTGTTGGTGGGAGGAGTAGAAGTAGTGAAGATGAAGAGGGGTAGTAGAGGAGGAGAGCTGGTGGGAGTAGGAAGTGGGGGGTGGGAGAGAGGGAGGAGGGAGAGTTTGTAGGAGACTTAGAAGAGAAGCAGGAAGGAGGGATAATTAAAGATGGAAGATTGTTAGCAGACAAGATTAGGTTAAGGACATGTGAGTAGTCTGATTGGTAAGCTTGAGAGATTACCATCGCAGAGTGGGCAGCAGTGGCGAGTTGACAGTTAGTTTTGTAGTCTAGTGTGGGTGTAGGTGTAGAAGAAGTGCTTGTATTCCAGAAGCGGCCAGTTGCTGAATATCTGGAGCAGATTTGTGTGGATATGCATGAGTTTTTGTAGTGGCCGAATTTGTAGCATTTCAAACATTGTGTGATGGGGTGAAAATTCGGAGTTAAGAGAGTGTTTGGAGGAATGCAGATGGTCTTGGCAAAGATTCCTTGATTGAAGAGTGTAGAGGCGTCAGAAGGAGTTGAACAGCGTATTTTGAGGATGGTGGAGTTTTCAGGTCTGTAAATATCGTCAACAGAGAGACTGTTTTTAGTACTAATGTCTTTAATTAAGTCTTCTTTGTCTGTGTCGTAGGCAGTCAGGAGTGTTTAGCAATGACTGTGCTTTTGGCACGGTGCTCAGGAGTCCAAATAATAGTGAAGCCTGCGTTGAGAAGTTTTTGTCTGGTCTCGGTTGAGGTGTACGTTTCGTAAGAATGTCTGTCAAGAAGGAGTTTGAAGCCTGAGTTGGTTTTAAAGACTTTCAGCTGAGGTGTGCCAGTTATCTGGTACAATAAATTTCCTGGACAGATAGTGGCATGATCAGAATTAGAGTATTTGAGGTTAAGCGAGAAAGAATTGGGTTTGGAAGAGGTAGAGGCAGGGTAGGCCTTAGAGGCAGGAGTAGATGGAGTAGAGGCAGGTGTTGGCGGTAGAGGAGGAGTGGTAAGGGGGAAGGAAGTGGAAGGCATTGAAGGCATCGTAAATCAGATGTGGCGGCCAAATCTGTGAGAGTACTCGGCTAGGCAAGTACGTGTGAAGTAGACACATGTACTTGCCTGGCTATAACTTTAAAGTTTTCTTGTAGAGTCCATCGCTGGATTCACAGGACACTGAGGAGGTGAGTTGTAGCTTGATGGAGCACTGTACGCCCTGAACTGCGAGGAGAGGCAACACTGGCTGTGAGCTGCGAGTAGAGGCAACACTAGCTGTATGGCATGGAGACTTCAGACAGCATCAGGAGTGCAGAGGGAGGCTTCCAGCCCTTGGGTAGGCAGCCACCGACGCACCAATCCTGATGGTGAAGACGAAGGTCCAGTAACCACCACTCGGTGAAGAGAGGCAACACTGGCTGTGAGCAGTGAAAAGAGCCAACACTAGCTGTATGGTGTGCAGACTTCACATACAAGCTGAGGTGTGGACTTCAGACAATGGTGAGGAGAGGCAACACTGGCTGTCTAGTGTGTAGACTACATGTACAGTCTGAGGCATGGAGACTTCAGACAGCAACAGGAGTGCAGAGGGAGGCTCCCTGCCTTGGGTAGGCAGCCACCGATGCACTAATCCTGAAGGTGAAGACGAAGGTCCATTAACCACCACTCTGAGGAAAGTCACTCTCAACACGGGGTAATTAGAGAAGCAAGAAGACTGGCGGTTATATAGTGGATATGGACGGGTAGCAGATGAGGGCATAGTCATTGGTAGGTGGGATTCCCCAGTGGAAGCAGGTCATACCCAAAAGGGATGGGTTAGTTGTAGCAGTCGTGAAGAAGGTCTTGTAGATGTCCTCTGAACCAAGATTCCATGACGCAGTGTCTGACAAGTTGTGCAAGAAAGGTATAAGATACCGACAATATGAAAGTTAAGACACATGTGCAACATCTGGATATCTTTATTGTAGACATTTCGCCATCCAGTGGCTTTATCAATACATATTCTAGGACATAATTAGAAGACAGTAGAACTAACTCCAAGGCTGAGGGGCTGATTACCTCATCTTTTGTATATAGTTCTACTGTCTTCTAATTATGTCCTAGAATCTGTATTGATAAAGCCACTGGATGGCGAAACGTCTTCAGTAAAGATATCCAGATGTTGCACATGTGTCTTAACTTTCATATTGTCGGTATTTTATACCTTTCTTGCAAAACATTTATGCTTGTAGGAACGATAACTTGAACAACACCTGTGTACAACACCGAAATTCCACCAATCATCTCATGAAATTCAGGGACGCCCAATTAGTGATCAAAGAAACTATTTCCGCAGATTCAAGTGCTTTGAATCAGCACTAGTCGCTTTTTCGAATACAGTTAAACAAAACAAAGGCAGCTTCACCATCTCTGAAGTTTTAGCAAGAATCCTCCTGAAAACAGAAAACCCTGCCATCACATAGTCTCTCCTGTTAATAATACACAAAGCACATTACAGAGAGTGAACACTGAAACAGGCCTTCCCTATCCAGTCTATTTTTGTCTAACCTACTTTTGTTACCCAAGTAATAGCTTTTATATCCTTTTACTCACGTACAAGCTAATTGTTTTACCATATTGTATTACTACTACTACTACAACTTATGTCACTACTACTACTACTAGTATTGCACCTCACTCTGAGCCTACAGCCTGTACTGTCTGCACAGACAGTCCATGCTGTCTGCCAGCTTAGTTCATATTTCGCGCCATGCTGGTGCTGCCACCTATAGGCCTTGCCACTTCAGTATGCCCAGACTTGCCTCGCTCTCACTCACACAGCGGCCTAGCAGGAAGACACAAGTACTAGTAGCTCTCTCTCGTGGGATGGCCCTGCCCGTGCCATGGGCACAACACAAGCCTGTGTACCCACCACTACTTAACAATAAACGAAGAAGCCTCCGAAGGAGTTTATCATTAACACCGCGCTACAGCCTACCAAACAAATTCATTATAAATGGTGACAGCAGTGCTCACAGCAGTTGTGTTTGCCTGGAGAGAGGGAGGAAGAGGTATGAAGTCATCTTCACTTCATCATCCCATACAAGAAGCATCCGTCTCTCAACGAGTTATCCTGATGTCGTGTCTGCACTTTTGAGCATCCAGACACAGGTACAAGCAGGATCCAGCCGAAATTTGCCGAAATTCTCCGAGAATTGTATGTGACCCCACGCTACAGTGTCCCACGCTGTTTCTCAAGTCACGTGTTCAGTGTCACTTGTATGTTGCTGTTGTTGTTCAGCTCAGCACAGCTGTTTCAGCAAGCCAGAGGTGAGTTTTGTGGTGATTTCTGCGTCCAGTGTGAGCTTCTCCACGTGTTCGTGGGTGGGAGAGAAGGGGAGGAAGTGGCTGTTCCTCACCTTGCCCATGCACGCCCTACTCACGCTCACCCGTCTACCATACACTCACCACTGCCCACTCCCTCTGCTGTGTTTTCTGCTGTTTTCCATGTGAATTCATTGCCAGAGCTGTGTATCCGAGTGCCCGAGGCCACTCGAAGCTACGTAGATCAGCATGCCACGTAGATCACAAGACGTAGATCCATGCCACGTGATCAGCAAGCCACGTAGATCACGCGCCACGTAGATCACGACGCCACGTGGGTGTGGGCGATGTCACGTGTATCTACGAGCCACGTGAGTTACCAGATGTCCCAGGCCACATGCTGTGGTCTGCTGCCCGCATCACATTGACGTCACCGACGATGCTGCCCGACTTCATGACGTCACGATGTCTGCCTGACGTCACCTCGAGATGTCTGCTGACATCACAGTGCTGCTGACGTCACCTCGCACCATCAGTGTTCAGTAATTATTAAAATATTGTCGAGAAGACATCGGGTTTGTTTGTACGGGGAGTAAATGATAACCTGAGGCTTCTTTGTTTATCACATCGAGAGAGAGCTACTGTGTTTCTAGTAATTATTTTGAATATTGTCGAGAAGACAGTTGAGAGAAGATATATGTTGTGTTAATTAATTCCTCTCAGTCAGTGTTCTCACATTTTAGTATATGTCTTAGTGTCAGTTTTATGCACAGAAAAGCATCATTTGCTAGTTTAAGCCATGTTGTACCATACGTACAGTGGTGTGTTTAAAGTTTCCGTGTGTCCAGTGAGGTCTGAGCCAGACCTGAGTAGCACCACTGTGTTAAGTCACCCGTGTGACCAGTGTGTTTGACAGCTGATGTCAGACAGCCCCCGAGTGACCGAGCCCTCTTGTACAGAAAGCTTTTATGCTCGTCGCTCGTGATGTTCTGCAGAATCGTACCTGCTACGATTCCCATCGAGATTTGTTTCACTTCACCTCCAGACCTTCAGAGTGCAGTTATATGTAGAGAAACAAGTCTGGGGACGCTTAGACTAACCTCTACTATAACTCCAACTGCCGAGAGATGATACTCGCCAAGCCGCAGTTAGCCACTGTCGGCAGGTGCTGTGTCAGCCTCGTGTCACAAGCTTCAGTGAGCAGCCTGCACAAAGAAGATGTCACTTTGACTGCTAGCTCTCTCACTGCAGTCTGGTGTATGATGTTACGACTCCCAGATGTTTCGCCCAGTCGTCTCTGCCACGACTCACTCCACAACTCGCTCCACGCTCGCCGGCAGTGACAGCCCAGCGACAGTACCAGTCGAGAAGTGTCCTCCTGAGTCGCTTGCCAGAAGTCCTGCCCAGTTGCCGAGTTTTGTCGACGCCTCACTCGAGGGCACCAGCATGTCGTGCCCCAGGTTGAGTGAAAACCTGCAGCGACTCCTACGATGACTGCTTCACCGTTCCAGAGGAGACCGTACCCTGTTACGTCACAGCTCAGCCGCAGCGATGTCTCCTGTGTTGCAGTATCTGTCCAGACGCAGGAAGGCGTGCAGTGATGCCCTTCGACGCTCACTGCCTATGACCACGATGTTTAGCACACCCCACATGTTTTTTTCTTCCCTCCCTGTAGGAAGTTTTTTTTTTCCATGTCCATATGTATATATATGTTTTTATTTTGTGTTCTGTGCCCTGTTCCTACGAGAGAGAGACCGAGTTTCTTTTACCACCAGTATTGTCGCGTCGGGACGACGCGCGGTAGGTGGCCGAGCGTATGTAGACAGCCTGTACTGTCTGCACAGACAGCCCATGCTGTCTGCCAGCTTAGTTCATATTTCGCGCCATGCTGGTGCTGCCACCTATAGGCCTTGCCACTTCAGTATCCCCAGACTTGCCTCACCCTCACTCACACAGCGGCCTAGCAGCAACACACAAGGCCTCTCAGCTCTCTCTCGTGGGATGGCCCTGCCCGGGCCATGGGCACAAACACACAAGCCTGTGTACCCACCACGACATTAACAATAAACAAAGAAGCCTCCGAAGAAGATTTATCATTTACTACCCGCTTACAGCCTACCAAACAAGTTCTGCTAAACAGTACCTGCCTCAAAGCCCCTCAATGTATCTGCCATTATGGTTATACTGCACTACAGTCCCCCCATGATCCCTACGATAGGGTTGCCATCCTTGTCAAATCCAACATAAAACATGAATTTCACCCAATCCCTGTTATTCACCAACACTGTCTTGCAGTCAGAATACACACCCACCTTGATCCCTTTATCTTTTTCACCACCTATGCTCGCCCAAACACTATTCTCAATATACACGACCTCTCCTTAGTCTTCAACTACACCAACACACCATCATATCTACTAGCTGAAAAGAATGCCAAACACACCGCCTTTCATCACACCAGTAACAACCAACTTGGTCACCAGTTACTCAACTTCACAAACCATAAACACCTAATTCATCTCGGCCCAGACTTGAACACCTTCTACTACCACACGGGCGAAGGCAAACCAGACATCATTCTGGCAAACCGAGCCAGCTCTCTATTTCAACACTACATATCACCTGGCCCTATTAGAGGCTCTGATCACATCCCAGTCATCTTACACATCTCCTCCAAGCCTATCCTCATTCCAACCACACCTTCCTTCTCCTACAAGAACGCTGACTGGGATGCTTTCAAACAACACATAGACAATATTAACCTCACCTATGACTACAACAACAAACCTATCTCTGACATTGATACTCAACTTGATCTCATCCAGGACACCATTACACAAGCTGCGAACACCGCAATACCAAAGAAAAATCACACCGCTCGTTATTCCTTCATACCCTCAATCAGAACAAGAAGACTAATTATCTGCTACCACAACCGCTTCCTCTACAACACACACAGATTAAATCAAGTCTGATTAGATCTCACTTACCTTAGAAACAACATTTTACACAACCTAGACGAAGACCACAACAATCACTGGTCACAACTCATACAACAAGCAGACAAACAGCGTATTAAAAAACACTAAAGCCTTCTGGAACTTTATAAAAAAAAATCAGAGGCACAACTCCCACCAACAAATTCAAACACATCACCCACAACAAGACACACATCTCAGACCAGCAGACTGCTACCAACATCTTCAAACACATCTGGGAGAACATCATCCACCCTCACCCACCTCACCCTAACGTTATTCGACACATTCAGAATATAGAACACTGGAACACTGCACACACACAAGAAACAACACCAGATAGCCACATACATCTAGACACTCTTACCTCCTTCCAAGAGCTCGACACTCCTTTAAACAACACAGACATTAAAACTGTCCTCAGACACCTTCCTCCCAAGGCTCCTGGTGCCTCTGGCCTAAACCACATTATCCTAAAACACCTTCCTGACTCTATCATTACTGCCTACACAAACCTCATCAATGCTTCCCTTGCCTATGGATACTTCCCTTCCCTCTTGAAAGCTGCTACTGCTATCCTCCTTCGTAAACCCAAAGAAGACCACTCTGATCATAGAAACTATCGCCCTATCAGCCTTCTCAAAACTTTAGGAAAACTCTGAAAAACTCATCAACCCTCGCCTTCGCTGATACCTGGAACACAACTCTCTACTTTCTGATGGCCAGTTTGGCTTCAGAACACAGATCCACACAGGATACCATTAACATCATTCTCAACTACATCCACATCAACACACAACAAAGAAAGAGGACAGCCCTGGTTGCAAAAGACGTTGAAAAAGCTTTTGACACTGTCTGGCATGAAGGGCTCATGTACAAACTTTGCACTAACTTTAACCTGCCTTTCACTACTCGTAAACTCTTCTGCATCTTCCTAGACGGCCGTACCATGAGAATCAAATTCCAAGGCTGTTACTCTGACTACTTCACACTAAATGCTGGAGCACCCCAGGGATCTGTCCTCTCCCCTACCCTCTACATTTTATACACTAACGACATTCCAACACCTGTATACCAAAACTCCATCACACTAGCCTATGCAGACGACATTACACAACTTATCACTCATGCCAATATAGATACTCTCACACACAAAACATAAAATGAGGTCGACATGATAGCCATATGGGAACAAAAATGGAGGATCAAAACCAATGCAGCTAAATCCAGCATTACATATTTTAACTACAGGAAACGTGATCTTCCATTACCTGTCGTGCTCAGAACAGCTGACACCCGCACTTACATCCCCATCACACAATCTGTCACTATCCTTGGCGTTAATCTTGACTACCTTCTTCGCTTACATAGACACATTCACTCAAGATATGCAATAGCTAAAAAGGCCATTGCGGGAATCTACAAGCTGAAACATGCCTCCCAACGCACCAAACTACACCTCTACAAATCCCTAATATTTCCTCTGATAACTTACTCTCCTCTGGCCCTCTCTGTTGCAGCTAAAATGAACTTACTTAAACTGCAGCGTGTCCAGAACAAGGCGCTGCGCTGTGTGCTTGATGTCAGATGGGAAAACTTCGCCACAAGCGAGTCTCTCCATGCCCAATTAGACATCACTGCGCTGAATCTGTACTGGAAGACGCTCAGTGACAGACAGATAGACAAACTTGAGACACGACGCGACTACTAGACCCCTCTCCTTGACGAAGACATTCGCAGACCCAAAAACCAACACATACTTTTCTACTCCTTGTATGATCCTGCTCCTAACCCTATTTACAAATAACCTTGGATTCACTGACAGGTACCATTATCTGACCCACTTTCGCCTTAGCTTTAGGGTTAAGACATACCTCAATTCTACACTCCTCTCTAGTGCTAATCTTTGCCTGTCCCGTCCTCCCTGCTCACCCCACCGGAGTCCCAATAGAAGAGCCTGAATTTCTCTTCTCACTATCTGTCCCGCGATCGCCTTCGCTGCTGGGTTAAGCCCTGGCTCTATTTCTACTACTAAGAACAGTCCTCTCCAGCACTATTCTTCGCCTGTCCCGTCTTCCCCGTTCATCCCATTTGGGATCTTATCTGTACTATCGTTCGTTCGTTCGTTCGTATGTACTGTTTATACAGTCAGTTCACCTCACACGGTCATTGGTCATCGACGATCTCGCCTTTCTCGAATTACCCCATGTTGGGAGAGACTTCACTTAGATTGGTGTTTGCTGGACCTTCGTCTTCCTCTCCACCATCAGGATTGGTGCGTCGGTGGTTGCCTACCCAAGGGCAGGAAGCCTGTTGCTGCCTGAATTCTCTACACCTGTTGACTGCATGCCATGCAGCCACTCTCGCCGCCGCTCGGGATATTCAGTGCTCCATCAAGCACAGTTCACCTCCTCAGTGTCCTGCACCAGGCAAGTACATGTGTCTACTTACACGTACTTGCCTAGCTGAGTACTCTCACTTTTTGGCCGACTGTCACAGCCAATTTCATCTTTTCGTAATTAGACTATGCCTTCGTTGCCTTCCACCTCCCACCCCCCTTCCACTCTTCCCCAACCGCCCACACCTTCCTCTGTTTCTTCTAAATTCAATTCCTTCTCGCTAAAATTCAAATTCTCTAATCCTGATGCCACTATCTGTCCTGAAAATTTGTTATATCGGATCACTGGTGCATCTCAACTTAAAGTTTTTAAAATCAACTCAGGCTTCAAACTCCTTGACAAACATTCCTACGAAACGTACACCTCAACCGATACCAGACAAAAACTTCTCAACGCAGGCTTCACCATTATTTGGACTCCTGAGCACCGTGCCAAAAGCACAGTCATTGCTAAACACGTAAACTACTCTCTCCTGACAGCCTATGACACAGACAAAGAAGACTTAATAAAATATATCAGTACTAAGAACAAAGTCTCTGTTGACGATATTTACAGACCCGAAAACTCTACCATTCTCAAAATACGCTGTTCTACTCCTTCTGATGCCTCTACACTCTTCAGTCAAGTAATCTTTGCCAAGACCATCCGCATTCCTCCAAACACTCTCTTCACTCCGAACTTCCACCCAATCACACAACCCAAACCCTATTTACAAATAACCTTGGATTCTCTGAGAGGTACCTTCTCTGACAGGTACCATTCTCTGACCCACGTTCTCCTTAGCTATTGGGTTAAGACATGGCTCAATTCTACACCCCTCTCTAGCACTAAACGTCGCATGTCCTTTCCTCCCCTCTCACCCCACCAGAGTCCCAACAGAAGAGCCTGAATTTCTCTTCTCAATATCTGTCCCACGATCGTCTTCGCTGGTGGGTTAAGGCCTGGCTCTATTTCTACGACTAAGAACACTCCTCTCCAGCATTATTCTTCGTCTGTCCAGTCTTTCCCGCTTATCCCATTTGGGAACTTACCTGAACTTTCGTTTGTTCGTTCTTATGTACTGTTTGTACCTCACGAGGTTATAGCCAACCCTGTGGACTGTGGGGAGGATGTCAAGGTACAGGCCATCCTTGCACACATACCTGAGGCGCCCATTACCATCTATAACATTCACAAGATCCCAAGACACACCCTCGACATTGCAGAGCTCCTCGCACTAGCATGCTCTGAGTGTATTATTGTGGGTGGAGATTTCAACGCACATCACCCAATGCTGCACTCTCACTCAGCAACCAATGCTGTTGGCAGACACATAGCAATGCTCCTACACGATATTCCAGAGTTAAAGTTGCTAAACAATGGAGACCCCACACACCTGTTGGGTGGCTGCCTCGACCTTACCTTCGGGTCAAGACAACTCGTAGCAGGAGCCACATGGGAAACTCATCCTCACCTTGTCAGTGACCACTTTGCAGTGATCACCACCTTCAACATCAACAGGCCTCCCACAGTTGTGCTGCCTCCTAGATGGGACGTAAAGAGGGCCAACTGGAAGGTGTTCCAGGATTATCTTCATGACTGGTGGTCCACATACTCTCTATCTGAAGACTGTGATACGGCTGAACAGGAGCTAATCACTGTTCTCATCCAGGCAGCAGAGTGCGCAATTCCAAAGAAGTCCACAGGACGCACTCACAAAAGAGACTGGTGGTTCTACAACGACGAGGTGCGGGAGCAGAACCACCGCATCAACTCTTTTAGGAAGCTATACAGGCGTAACCCTACGGCAGAGAACAGGAATACTCTGAGAGCCATTGTGCAGCATGCCCGCAGAGTCTCTCTCAGAGTAAAAACTGAGAAATGGCTGGAGTGGTGCTCAACATTCGGGCATCACACCACCTTATCTGAGATATGGGGCAAGCTCAACATAGCAACTGGCAAGAGCAAGCCGAGGCCACCAGCACACCCGAACCCATCCCAGGAAGCTGAGAAACTAGTGGAGCTTTTCACTTCCAGGGGAGCCTCCACTCAGCTCCCACAGGACATCCGGAATATACAGACAGATCTTCTGCCACAGCGCCAGCTAACGATACAAGCTGCATGTGAGTCGGAAGATGTGACTGATGAAGACCTCACGGACTTGGAACTCCGACGTGCCATTAAGAACACAGGTGACACTGCCCCGGGCATCGATGGTGTTACGTACTCCATGATTGCACGGGCTGGGCAGAGTGGATGGGAGGCCATACTAGACGTCATTAACAAGTCGTGGAGGGCCGGGACACTCCCAGCAGCTTGGAAGAAAGCTACCATCGTACCAATTCCAAAGCCCAAGGACCCAGGCAGTATGAGACCCATATCGCTGACCAGCTGCTTAGCCAAGACTGCTGAGAGGATGGTGTTAAACCGCCTCCTATGGAAACTTGGACCCTCTCATCATCACATATTTGGCTTCACCAAAGGAGTGGGTACAGCAGAGTGCATAACCACTCTACTAAGCCAGATTGCTGATAGTAACAAAAAACCTAGTATCGTCGTCTACCTCGACCTTGAGAAGGCATTTGAGCTAGCCAGCCCCACAGCAATTCTAGCAATACTAGCTCGGAAGGGAATCAAAGGACGCCTCCTGGCCTGGATAGAGTCCTACCTTAGGGGCAGGCAGGCCTGTGTCAGCTTTCAGGGACACTACTCTTCCTTTAAAACCCTGGAAAATGGCACGCCACAAGGAGGTGTGCTCAGTCCTACCCTGTTTAACATCCTTATGCAGGAACTTGTGAGCCTTCCCTTTCATAGTGGTACACAGCTCCTCAACTATGCTGATGATCTTGCACTCGTAGTGAATGGGAAAGGTAATTTAGAACGACAGGCTCAGAGAGCTTTGGACCTAATTACGCAGTCTTGCAAGGAACTAGGCCTCAAGATCTCGGCCGAGAAATCTCTTGCAATGATGTTCAAGGGACCAGATCCTGTGAATAGATTACGTATTCAGGATATAGAACTTGAGTGGACAGGCTCCTACCTGTACTTGGGAATCTACATTGATAAAAAGCTGACCTTTCAGAAACAGGCCGAGTATGTCAGGTCACGTGCTCTACTCAGACTCAACGCCATGAGAGCCATGACGAGGCACCGTGCAGGGGCAAGCAAAGATGTACTTCGCTTGTACTATATACAAGCTATACGCTCGCTCATTGACTACGGTGCACCGGCGTTAGCTCATCTCTTCCCGCAGAGCAGGCAAAGGGTGGAGGTCGTACAAAACCAGGCGATAAGAACTATGCTTGGGGCCCCCATCTGGACCAACACAGTATGTCTCAGATCTGAGGCCCGGCTTCCTTCCTTGGCTGACAGAGTAAGATACATAAACGCCTGCAAAGTAGCCACGATTCTGCACCGGCAGCAAGGTACCCCACTAAGGAGACGGATATTGACAACCATGACACAAGATCCCACACTCTTCACGGACTACTCCTGGATTCGTTCGTTTTGTGCTGCTGGGCGGAAGCTGCTGCCTATACAACTACTCCTTGAGAAGAGTTGTGACCTTCCTGTTGCTGGGTACCATCCACCACCTCCCTGGCGCCCAGATCCAGCCGATGTTTGCATCATGCAGCTACCCATCTCTAAGCGTCTCTGCAGTCAAGACACCCTCAGCAATCATGCTGAGACAAGCATGGCACTGGCAGAGGGAGGCACATGTGCAGTGTATTTCACAGATGGTTCTGTCGACCCTGACAGGAAGAGAGCAGCAGCTGGACTGTACCACAATGGTCACACACAAGGCTGGCGACTCCCTGACCACTGCACGATCCTTCAAGCTGAGCTGGTGGCGATTCAGCAGGCATTGTCACATGCCCTACGACATCGACTCCGACCTGTCATACATGTTGATTCCACCTCTGCAATCAATGCCCTCTCCCATCCTCAACCACAGGACAATGTTCACCTCATCACATCGATCCTGAGCATAATGACAGCCTTAGAAGTTCAGGGTAACAGATCGACATTGAACTGGATCCCCAGCCATGCTGGCATCCGGGGAAATGAGGCGGCAGATGATGCAGCCAAGGCAGCAACAGACTATCCACATGTTGGGATTACTGTCCCCATCAGCCTACGACAGACCAAACTGGTGGCTGCCAGAGCCATGAAACTTATGGGGGAGGTCTTAGGTGATACCCCATCTCAACAGTGGTACCGAGCAGCGACTCAGGGAGAACCCCCTCCATATGATAGAAGCTGGTCCAGAGCGCAGTGTACCGCCATCCATCGGCTTCGTTTGGGCTTTCCCACAGCCAAGATGATGGTAGACAAGGCTGAGGAGGAGATGTGCCAGTACTGTCAGCACGTTGTCCAGCGGCCCCTAACACACTATCTTCTGGAGTGCGAAGTTACTGAGACACTCCGCAGGCAACTAGGAGTGATATTCCCTCCCGAAGAGGACCCAGAGATGACTGCGGCCACACTAGTGTACCATGGAGTCAACGAACCAGACAAGCTGTTACCCGTGATAACGACATATCCTCCTCCTCGCTAGTGTCCATAGTTAGGAGTACATACGGTGTTGTCGCTTATGAGATGCACCAGTTGAACTGACCAGAAGAGTGCTTGAGCAGCATACGTCGCATCATTGTAGAAACCTTTCTCCCTCGGGAGCCAGAGACGGGTCATCGCAAGATTGAGACCCGTGCCAGGACTACGGTCTTGGCGAACATTATACATACATACATGTTAGTAGAATTACTGTTTTGATAAATTAGACACATGTGCAACTCTTGGGTATCTTTATTGAGGAAACGTTTCGCCACACAGTGGCTTCATCAGTCCATACAAAGGAGAATCTTGAAGAACAGGAGGAGAATGAGGTAATCAGTCCCTCAACCTTGAGTCGATGTGGTCAGTCCATCAATCTTGAATAGAATACGGCATACGTGCGGAGAAGGAGCTTATAAACCGTATGGCAGGAGAGGTGCAGCAGTCATAGGTGGTGTCACATTTGTTCAATGTGGAAGTAGGTCGTGCCCAAGAATTAGGCAAGCGAAGAATTCCCAAGTATTAAGATCCCAAGAAGTTGCAGTGTCTGACAGGTTTGTAGATGAATGGTTCAGAGAACCGACATGTTGATAAATTAGACACATGTGCAAGTGGCTTCATCAAGATGACTCTCCTCCTCCTGTTCTTCAAGATTCTCCTTTGTATGACTGATGAAGCCACTGTGTGGCGAAACGTTTCCTCAATAAAGATACCCAAGAGTTGCACATGTGTCTAATTTATCAACATGTCGGTTCTCTGAACCATTCATCTACAAGAGGACATAGAGGAGAGAGCAGACTGCAGACAGTGCTCGCTGACTGATATGCTTCAGGCTGAGGTGAAGAGCTGGTTTGGACGTCAGGTGTTGGGAAGGGTGTTGTGTGTTTGGCTACACTTCGCTGGTGATGGAGCCACTCTTGAGTCTTTTGAAGTCTCTCTTGGACATGTGGAATAGTTGCATTCTGAGGTTGGAGCAGTTCAGATTCGTCACGAGGTAAGATAGTGCGTTTTCAAAAGGAATTTGGTGAGGTTTGGTGCAGGTGTACTTAACAGCTCCTTCTTTCATTAAGTGGAGCATATCAGCTGCGCTCATTTCGGTTGGGAGGTTGGGGGTGGTGTAGAAGGTTAGAGACCCATTAAAGGCTTGGCTTAGGTAACGGTTGCCTGTGGTTTCTTCTTCGGCTACTACTTCGTCGTTGTCCGAGGGTTGTTCATAATGTTCTGGTACTATTTCGTCTTCTGTGACTGTGTTGAGAGGAGGCAGGGAGTGTTGGTCGGTTGTGATTTGTTGGGCTGGTGGTGGGTGGTGAGAGGTGGCAGTAGACGGTGGTGTTGGTTCTGGAGTAGAGTCTTGGTCAGAGATACGAGTAGGACCAGGGGTTGAGGTGAAGTTAACAATGTCTGGAATTAGCTTGAGGAGGTCTTGTGATGGTGGCGAGTCTGGAAAGTTGAAGTTTGGCATGTTGTTTAGGCGAAACAGTTCATTGATTGTTGTGTTGAATGAGCCAGGGTTTGCAGCATTAGTAAGGTGTGCATACATCATACAGTATAGCACCTTGGATGGAGCAGCGTCAGGAAGAGCAGAGAGGGACTGGCTGGGTGGAGATGATTGTTGTGTAGCTTGAAGGAGTTCGGTGGTATCTGATTGAATTTTTGCAATGGCGGCGTATGTTGGCGATTTAGGGTTGTTCTTCTTGGTTTCTTCAATGATTTTCTTAGACAGGACTTCTTTACGTAGAGGGCATTTTGCTGCAAGGGTGTGGTGAGTACCCTTGCAGTTGAGGCAGGTAGGAGAGGTAGTGGTAGTAGAACATTCCTTGAAGTCATGGCCGTCTTTACCGCAGTTTGTGCAGTACTTCTTCCCTTTCAGAGGACAGTCAGGCGTTGAGTGGTGATAGGAGTAGCAGGTCCAGCATGGCGAGATGTGGGCGAAACGTTCGGGTTCTATGTGACTTGGATGGATATGATAGTAGGAGATAGCTAGGCCGTCAGACAGTGCTCTAGTAGCCATCTCGATGTTGGAGAAGGTTAGCTTGATCATTGTAGAGGCGTTGGGGATTTTGGTGATAAGTTCAATCGACGCCCAGGTATTTTGTTCCTCGATAGAGGTCTTGAGATCCTCAGTCGATAAAGAAGTGACGAGTTTGTCCAGCCGTTTGACGAAAACGGAACGTTTCGCCAGCAAAAAAGGTGAAGGGGAGATGGTGAACTGTCGGTCTCTGAGGGTTTTCATAGAAGTGTCGGCGATCAGCTTTGTGGCTTCATAATCGTCAGTACAGACGACGATGAATGAGTCTTTCGTCGAGTGGATGGCTGTAAATTTAACCTGTAGGCAAGTCTTTACAGCGGCAGCAAGGGCAAGTTTAGTAGAGTCATTTATTACTCCACTGTTGGGTTTGATCCTTACACGGTTTGCAAGCATCATGAAGGAGTAAGTCAGGCGCTGGTACGATGACTATAGGTTCCCCTCCCCGACGGGGATCGAAGGAACACTTCTTGAGGTGAGAAGCGACTGTGTTTTACGATGATGTGTTTGGAGTGTCTAACCGTACAGCAAGGAACGAACGAACGAACGAAAGTTCAGGTAATATCCCAAATGGGATGAGCTGAGCTGGGAAGACGGGACAGACGAAGAATAGTTCTGGAGAGGAGTGTTCTTATTCGTAGAAAATGAGCCAGGGCTTAACCCAGCAGCGAAGGCGATCGTGGGACAGATATTGAGAAGAGAAATTCAGGCTCTTCTGTTGGGACTCCGGTGGGGTGAGCGGGAGGAAGGGACATGCGACGTTTAGCGCTAGAGAGGAGTGTAGAACTGAGCCATGTCTTAACCCAAAAAATGCTAAGGCGAACGTGGGTCAGAGAATGGTACCTGTCAGAAGGTACCTGTCAGCGGATCCAAGGTTATTTGTAAATAGGGTTAGGAGCAGGATCATGCAAGGAGTAGAAAAGGTTGTGTTGGTTTGTGGGTCTGCGAATGTCTTCGTCAAGGAGAGAGGTCCAGTAGTCATGTCGTGTCTCAAGTTTGTCTATCTGTCTGTCACTGAGCGTCTTCCAGTACAGATTCAGCGCAGGGATGTCTAATTGGGCATGGAGAGACTCGCTTGTGGCGAAGTCCTCCCATCTGACATCAAGCACCCAGCGCAGCGCCTTGTTCTGGACACGCTGCAGTTTAAGTAAGTTTGTTTTTGCTGCAAGAGAGAGGGCTAGAGGAGAGTAAGTTATCAGAGGACGTATTAGGGATTTGTAGAGGTGTAGTTTGGTGCGTTGAGAGGCATGTTTCAGCTTGTAGAGGCCCGCAAGGGCCTTACTAGCTATTGCATGCCTTGAGTGAATGTGTCCGTGTAAACGAAGAAGGTAGTCAAGATTAACGCCAAGGACAGTGACAGATTGTGTGATGGGGATGTAAGTGCGGGTGTCAGCTGTTCTGAGCTCGACAGGTAATGGAGGATCACGTTTCCTGTAGTTAAAATATGTAATGCTGGATTTAGCTGCATTGGTTTTGATCCTCCATTTTTGTTCCCAGATGGCTATCCTGTCGACCTCATTTTGTGTTTTGTGTGTGAGTGTATCTATATTGGCATGAGTGATAAGTTGTGTAATGTCGTCTGCATAGGCTAGTGTGATGGAGTTGTGGTATACAGGTGTTGGAATGTCGTTAGTGTATAAAATGTAGAGGGTAGGGGAGAGGACAGATCCCTGGGGTACTCCAGCATTTAGTGTGAAGTAGTCAGAGTAACAGCCTTGGAATTTGATTCTCATGGTACGGCCGTCTAGGAAGTTGCAGAGGAGTTTACGAGTAGTGAGAGGCAGGTTGAAGTTAGTGCAGAGTTTGTACTTGAGCCCTTCGTGCCAGACAGTGTCAAAAGCTTTTTCAACGTCTTTTGCAACCAGGGCTGTCCTGTTTCTTTGTTTTGTGTTTATGTGGATGTAGTTGAGAATGATGTTAATGGCATCCTGTGTGGATCTGTGTGTTCTGAAGCCAAACTGGCCATCAGAAAGTAGAGAGTTGTGTTCCAGGTATCTGCGAAGGCGATGGTTGATGAGTTTTTCAAAGAGTTTTCCTAAAGTTTCGAGGAGGCTGATAGGGCGATAGTTTCTAGGGTCAGAGTGGTCTTTATTGGGTTTAGGAAGGAGGATAGCAGTAGCAGCTTTGAAGAGGGAAGGGAAGTATCCAGAGGCAAGGGAGGCATTGAGGAGGTTTGTGTAGGCAGTAATGATAGAGTCAGGAAGGTGTTTCAGGATAATATGGTTTAGGCCAGAGGCACCAGGAGCCTTGGGAGGAAGGTGTCTGAGGAGAGTTTTAATGTCTGTGTTGGTGAAAGGAGTGTCGAGTTCTTGGGAGGAGGTAAGAGAGTCTAGATGTATGTGGCTGTCTGGTGTTGTTTCTTGTGTGTGTGCAGTGTTCCAGTGTTCTATGTTCTGAATGTGTTGAATAACGTTAGGGTGAGGTGGGTGAGGGTGGAAGATGTTCTCCCAGATGTGTTTGAAGATGTTGGTAGCAGCCTGCGGGTCTGAGATGTGTGTGTTGTTGTGGGTGATGTGTTTGAATTTGTTGGTGGGAGTTGTGCCTCTGATTTTTTTGATAAAGTTCCAGAAGGCTTTAGTGTTTTTAATACGCTGTTTGTCTGCTTGTTGTATGAGTTGTGACCAGTGATTGTTGTGGTCTTGGTCTAGACTGTGTAAAATGTTGTTTCTAAGGTAAGTGAGATCTAATCGGACTTGATTAAATCTATGTGTGTTGTAGAGGAAGCGGTTGTGGTAGCAGATAATTAGTCTTCTTGTTCTGAGTGACGGTTTGAAGGAATAACGAGTGGTGTGAGTTTTCTTTGGTATTGCGATGTTGGCTGCTTGTGTAATGGTGTCCTGGATGAGATCAAGTTGAGTATCGATGTCAGAGATAGGTTTGTTGTTGTAGTCATAGGTGAGGTTAATATTGTCTATGTGTTGTTTGAAAGCATCCCAGTCAGCGTTCTTGTAGGAGAAGGAAGGTGTGGTTGGAATGAGGATAGGGTTGGAGGAGATGTGTAAGATGACTGGGATGTGATCAGAGCCTGTAATAGGGCCAGGTGAGATGTAGTGTTGAAATAGAGAGCTGGCTCGGTTTGCCAGAATGATGTCTGGTTTGCCTTGGCCCGTGTGGTTGTAGAAGGTATTGAAGTCTGGGCCGAGATGAACTAGGTATTTATGGTTTGTGAAGTTGAGTAGTTGGAGACCAAGTTGGTTGTTACGATCGCAAAACACGTAGACTATTCTCTCCTGACTGCCTATGACACAGACAAAGAAGACTTAATCAAAGACATTAGTACTAAGAACAAAGTCTCTGTTGACGATATTTACAGACCTGAAAACTCTACCATCCTCAAAATACGCTGTTCAACTCCTTCTGACGCCTCTACACTCTTCAATCAAGGAATCCTTACCAAGACCATCCGCATTCCTCCAAACTCTCTCTTCACTCCGAACTTCCACCCCATCACACAATGTCTGAAATGCTACAAATTCGGCCACGACAAAATCTCATGCACTTCCACACAAACCTGCTCCAGATGTTCAGCAACTGGCCACTTCTGGAACACTTGCAACCTCCCCCTTAAATGTTCTAACTGTAGCGGGTCACACACTGCAGTTGCAAACTCCTGCCCTACTAGAAAAGCACATTCTCTCCACCCTCAGAGCCAGCCAACCTCCCTCCCTCCCCAACCCCTTCCCTGCACCTCCCTCCCCAGCACCTCCCTCCCCTTTCATACCTCCCTCCCCTACCCCCAATGCCTGGGCCACCCCACGCACTTGGTCTACCTCTTTTACGCTACACACATCAAACACCAACACACAGACTACGAGCACTTCTCCTTCTACACCCACACTAGACTACAAAACTAACTGTCAACTCGCCACTGCTGCCCACTCTGCGATGGTAATCTCACAAGCTTACCAATCAGACTACTCACATGTCCTTAACCTAATCTTGTCTGCTAACAATCTTCCCTCTTTAATTATCCCTCCTTCCTGCTTCTCTTCTAAGCCTACTACAACCTCTCCCTCCTCCCTCTCCCCCCTCCACTTCCTACTCCAATCAGCTTTCCTACTCCCGTACCCCTCTTCACTTCCACACCTCCCACCAACACCCCTACTGCTGCTGCTACGACCACCCCTCCCCCCACTTCCTCATCCCCTTCCAAAGCTTCCACTTCCTCATCCCTTACCATAGCTTCCACTTCCTTATCCCCTACCAAAGTTTCCACTTCCTCTGCATCCACCTTTGCCCACTCCTCCACCACAACCAAAACTTCATCCAGGTCCAACTCCACCACCTCCAGACAAAATCCACTCAAACCTAAACCTGCCCCAACTTCTGACAGAGACCAAAGAACATAAAAACAGATCCATCTCTTCCTCCCCTTCCAGGAAACGGGTCCGTAGCACCTACAAACACACATCCACTGATGGCACCACTATCAAGGGCTTTAATCCAAACTCCTCCCCCGACATTAACTTTGCTATGACGAAACCATTAAATCACGTTTAAGGTGATTCAGTTCAACATACGTTCTTACTTTACAATTAGACACCTACTGGTCGAGCTACTTGAAGCAGAGAGGCCAGATATTCTTTTCCTAAACAGTACCTGCCTCAAAGCCCCTCAACGCATCCGCCATTATGGTTATACTGCACTACAGTCCCCCTATGATCCCCACGATGGGGCGAACAAACGAACGAAAGTTCAGGTAAGATCCCAAATAGGATGAGTTGGGAAGACGGGACAGATGAAGGATAGTGCTGGAGAGGAGTGTTCTTAGTCGTAGAAATAGAGATAGGGCTTAACCCAGCAGCGAAGGCGATCATGGGACAGATACTGAGAAGAGAAATTCAGGCTCTTCTGTTGGGACTCCGGTGGGGTGAGCAAGGAGGAAGGGACATGCGACGTTTAGCGCTAGAGAGGAGTGTAGAACTAGGCCATGTCTTAACCCAAAAGCTAAGGCCAACGCGGGTCAGAGAATGGCACCTGTCATAGAAGGTACCTGTCAGCGAATCCAAGGTTATTTGTAAGTAGGGTTAGGAGCAGGATCATGCAAGGAGTAGAAAAGGTTGTGTTGGTTTGTGGGTCTGCGAATGTCTTCGTCAAGGAGAGAGGTCCAGTAGTCATGTCGTGTCTCAAGTTTGTCTATCTGTCTGTCACTGAGCGTCTTCCAGTACAGATTCAGCGCAGGGATGTCTAACTGGGCATGGAGAGACTCGCTTGTGGCGAAGTCCTCCCATCTGACATCAAGCACCCAGCGCAGCGCCTTGTTCTGGACACGCTGCAGTTTAAGTAAGTTTGTTTTTGCTGCAAGAGAGAGGGCTAGAGGAGAGTAAGTTATCAGAGGACGTATTAGGGATTTGTAGAGGTGTAGTTTGGTGCGTTGAGAGGCATGTTTCAGCTTGTAGAGGCCCGCAAGGGCCTTACTAGCTATTGCATGCCTTGAGTGAATGTGTCCGTGTAAACGAAGAAGGTAGTCAAGATTAACGCCAAGGACAGTGACAGATTGTGTGATAGGGATGTAAGTGCGGGTGTCAGCTGTTCTGAGCTCGACAGGTAATGGAGGATCACGTTTCCTGTAGTTAAAATATGTAATGCTGGATTTAGCTGCATTGGTTTTGATCCTCCATTTTTGTTCCCAGATGGCTATCCTGTCGACCTCATTTTGTGTTTTGTGTGTGAGTGTATCTATATTGGCATGAGTGATAAGTTGTGTAATGTCGTCTGCATAGGCTAGTGTGATGGAGTTGTGGTATACAGGTGTTGGAATGTCGTTAGTGTATAAAATGTAGAGGGTAGGGGAGAGGACAGATCCCTGGGGTACTCCAGCATTTAGTGTGAAGTAGTCAGAGTAACAGCCTTGGAATTTGATTCTCATGGTACGGCCGTCTAGGAAGTTGCAGAGGAGTTTACGAGTAGTGAGAGGCAGGTTGAAGTTAGTGCAGAGTTTGTACTTGAGCCCTTCGTGCCAGACAGTGTCAAAAGCTTTTTCAACGTCTTTTGCAACCAGGGCTGTCCTGTTTCTTTGTTTTGTGTTTATGTGGATGTAGTTGAGAATGATGTTAATGGCATCCTGTGTGGATCTGTGTGTTCTGAAGCCAAACTGGCCATCAGAAAGTAGAGAATTGTGTTCCAGGTATCTGCGAAGGCGATGATTAATGAGTTTTTCAAAGAGTTTTCCTAAAGTTTCGAGGAGGCTGATAGGGCGATAGTTTCTAGGGTCAGAGTGGTCTTTATTGGGTTTAGGAAGGAGGATAGCAGTAGCAGCTTTGAAGAGGGAAGGGAAGTATCCAGAGGCAAGGGAGGCATTGAGGAGGTTTGTGTAGGCAGTAATGATAGAGTCAGGAAGGTGTTTCAGGATAATATGGTTTAGGCCAGAGGCACCAGGAGCCTTTGGAGGAAGGTGTCTGAGGAGAGTTTTAATGTCTGTGTTGGTGAAAGGAGTGTCGAGTTCTTGGGAGGAGGTAAGAGTGTCTAGATGTATGTGGCTGTCTGGTGTTGTTTCTTGTGTGTGTGCAGTGTTCCAGTGTTCTATGTTCTGAATGTGTTGAATAACGTTAGGGCGAGGTGGGTGAGGGTGGAAGATGTTCTCCCAGATGTGTTTGAAGATGTTGGTAGCAGCCTGCGGGTCTGAGATGTGTGTGTTGTTGTGGGTGATGTGTTTGAATTTGTTGGTGGGAGTAGTGCCTCTGATTTTTTTGATAAAGTTCCAGAAGGCTTTAGTGTTTTTAATACGCTGCTTGTCTGCTTGTTGTATTAGTTGTGACCAGTGATTGTTGTGGTCTTGGTCTAGGCTGTGTAAAATGTTGTTTCTAAGGTAAGTGAGATCTAATCGGACTTGATTAAATCTATGTGTGTTGTAGAGGAAGCGGTTGTGGTAGCAGATAATTAGTCTTCTTGTTCTGAGTGACGGTTTGAAGGAATAACGAGTGGTGTGAGTTTTCTTTGGTATTGCGATGTTGGCTGCTTGTGTAATGGTGTCCTGGATGAGATCAAGTTGAGTATCGATGTTTGTTGTTGTAGTCATAGGTGAGGTTAATATTGTCTATGTGTTGTTTGAAAGCATCCCAGTCAGCGTTCTTGTAGGAGAATGAAGGTGTGGTTGGAATGAGGATAGGGTTGGAGGAGATGTGTAAGATGACTGGTGAAAAAGATAAAGGGGCCAAGGTGCAGCAAGGGCCGTAGACGTGGCTTATATACTGTAGTGAGGTGAGGTGAAGCAGGCGGAGGCGGGGTCATAGTGGTACCATCCACTAGTCGAAGTAGGTCTTCGTCCAAAGGTTGAACAAGTGTTGAAGAATTCTTTGTAACAAGATCCCATGATGCTGCAGTGTCTGACAGTTGTGATGAATGGTTTGGACTGATGAATGATATGGACTGTAGATGAATGGTTCAGAGAACCGACATGTTGATAAATTAGACATGTGCAACTCTTGGGTATCTTTATTGAGGAAACGTTTCGCCACACAGTGGCGAATTCTTCGCTTGCCTAATTCTTGGGCACGACCTACTTCCACATTGAACAAATGACTGCTGCACCTCTCCTGCCATACGGTTTATAAGCTGCTTCTCCGCTGATATACCGTATTCTATTCAAGATTGATGGACTGAACACATCGACTCAAAGTTGAGGGACTGATTACCTCATTCTCCTCCTGTTCAAGTTTCTCCTACGTATGGACTGATGAAGCCACTGTGTGGCGAAACGTTTCCTCAATAAAGATACCCAAGAGGTGTGCAAGAAAGGTATAAAATACCGACAATATGAAAGTTAAGACACATGTGCAACATCTGGATATCTTTATTGTAGTAGACGTTTCGCCATCCAGTGGCGAAACGTCTACTACAATAAAGATATCCAGATGTTGCACATGTGTCTTAACTTTCATACCCAAGAGGTCTTGAGGATATCTCTCCAAGAGAGAACCCGCAGTAATGGATTTAAATTAGATAAGTTTAGATTTAGAAAGGACATAGGAAAGTATTGGTTTGGAAATAGGGTAGTTGATGAGTGGAACAGTCTACCTAGTTGGGTTATTGAGGCTAGGACTTTGAGTAGTTTCAAATTTAGGTTGGATAAGTACATGAGTGGGAGGGGTTGGATTTGAGTGGGACTTGCACATCGGAGCTTGTTTCTTGGGTGGCATTGAAAATTGGGTTGGTCAAATGTTTGTTAGTGGGATGAATTGTAAAGGACCTGCCTAGTATGGGCCAACAGGAAATATAAACAAATGCAGTATAATGTGATCCTTTATTGACAAAGTTTCACCCACACAGTGGGGTTTTTCAAGTCACACACTGATCTACCTGGGGTTGGAAGGTACGAGAGTATTTATAGTCATGAACATTAAAATGGTATAAAATACCGATAGGTTGTTAGGTAAGACATATGCAACAGTTAGGTATCTTTATTATGAAACGTTTCGCCTACACAGTAGGCTTCTTCAGCTCCATCCTGTCACTTCTTCTCCATATTGTTTCATACTATGGAACAATGCTCTTCTCCAGACTGAGGGACTGACCACCTCAAAACTTTAAGGGTGATGGACTGATTACATCGTCTTCAAGTATCTTCTGCTTCTATCAACTTTTCTGTACTTGACTGAAGAAGCCTACTGTGTAGGCGAAACGTTTCATAATAAAGATACCTAACTGTTGCATATGTGTCTTACCATTTATAATGTTCAGAATGTTGAGGTCAGGTGGAGAATGCTGCATCTGATGATCTACCGGGTGGGGTTATAGAGTCTTGGGTAGCTTGGCAGGGGTATTGGACAAGTTGTAGACCTTCTGCAGTGTTCTATGTTCTTATGTGGGATAGCGATGAAGAAGTTTCTTGGCGAGTGGTTCAGCTATGATATAGAAGCCATTGTTCTGGTTAAAATTGTTGGTTATAGAGATAAACGATGATTCCAGGATTCTTCTGTATTGAGTGTTGTCTTCTGTGGCTATAAGTCTTGAATTTCTGTAGTTAATTAAATGGTTGTGTGAATTGCGATGTTGTACACAGGCATTCCTTGTATCGTCAGTCCTGCTTGCATATTGGTGTTCTGAAATGCGTGTTTGGAGGTCTCTTGATGTTTCGCCCACATATTTGTTGCAGTCATTACAAGGGATTATGTATACCCTGCAGAGGATGGAGGCTTGTCCTGTCTACTACTGGTGATGTCCTTGATGGTCGTGGTTGTGGAGGTAGATACTTGGAATGATGTTTTGGCAAAGATGTTGGAAACATGTTTGGCAATGGAGTTGTTGGGGAGGACTATGTATCTCTTCACGGCAGTGTCTTCTCTGGGTGTGTTGAAGATGTTTAATGCCCGCCGTCTGCAGTCTGATTTTATACCATTTATTTCCATGGGCCAACAGGCCTGCTGCAGTGTTCCTCCTTTCTTATGTTCTTATGTTCTTTGGGACGAAATTGTTAGAGCTTCTGGACTCAGTAACAGTCATAGTAGGGGACTTTAACTTTAGTCAAATTGACTGGAATTCTTTGACAGGTAATCTAGAGTCCAGTGACTTTATGGAAACAGTTCACGACTGTTTTCTGAAACAGAGCGTAAATGAGCCTACCAGGGGTAATAATTTGCTAGACCTAGTCTTGTCAAATAAGGAAACACTCGTGAATAATCTGGAGATCACTGAAGAGCTTGGCGCAAGTGATCACAAATCCATCACTTTTAGCATTAATTGGGAATGCAAGAATAATGATAATACAGTAAAAATCCCTGATTTTCGTTCTGCCGCTTATAAAGGACTTAGGGAACATCTGTCTAATCTTGATTGGGGTTATCTAGCTAATGATTTTATTGACGATAATCATACTTATGAATATGAAGGGAACTGCTTTTATGATTGTTTTCTTAATAATGTACACAGTGCCCAGAGTATATACATTCCCCAGAGAGAAATTAGATCTAATAACAATCCAAAATGGGTTAACAGGAGGCTAAAGCATCTATTAGGGGAGAAAAGGGGAATTTATAGGCGCATCAGAAGAGGAGAGGTTAACCTTACTGACCAATATGTTCAGCTTAAAAGAAGTAAAAAAGGCGATTAGAAAGGCTAAACGTGACTATGAAATTAGAGTTGCTAATGAATCAAAGACTAATCCAAAGGGGTTCTTTCAAGTGTATAGGACGAAGGTGAAGGAAAAAGTAGGACCTCTGAAAACTGGGAATGGACAGCTGACGGATAATGAACTGGAAATGTGTTCCTTATTTAATGACTATTTTTTGTCAGTTTTTACACAGGAAGATGTAAATGAGATTCCAATAATTAACAATTTAGTTCCTGATGAATTTAAGTTAACTAATATTACTGTGACGAGGGACATGGTTATTAAACAGATAGTCAAACTGAAACAAAATAAGTCCCCGGGACCCGATGAGTTGTTTTCAAGGGTACTTAATGAATGTAAGATGGAGCTTAGTCAGCCATTAACGAGTGTATTCAATGCGTCCATCCTTACCAGTGTTGTGCCAGAGTTGTGGAAGATGGCTAATGTGGTTCCTATATTCAAATCAGGGGATAAGTCCACTCCTTCAAATTACCGTCCAATAAGCCTGACATCTATAGTGGGCAAGTTATTAGAATCAATTCTAGCTGACATTATCAGAAGTCACCTTGATAGATAAATAAGCCGTCGAGTTGATATTAGAGAAATTATTGAAGTACAGAGTTTCACGGGAACTGATTAATTGCATTTCAATTCATTTAAATGAGGAAAATTGACTCAGCAAATGAGCAAATCCAGTTATTAGCAAGGTCATCGAACGGATTAAACTCGCAAGTAAAGGTTCCACTGTATTTGGGAGTGGACTTGTCAGCTGATGGGTCTATGAAAGATGAAATGAATCATAGAACTGATGAGGGGAAAAGGCGATTGGAGGTCTGTGGAGTCTGTCGAGACGAAGAACATTATTCATGGATGCAAAGAGAAAAATATATAAGAGTATAGTTATAACAACACTCTTATATGGGTGTGAAGCATTGGTGGTGAATTTGGCAACAAGGAGAAGACTGGAGGCAGTGAAGATGTCGTGTCCGAGGGCAATGTATGGTGTGAATGTAATGTAGAGGGAATCTGTATCTTGGAGATTTGAAAGTGTGGGGTTTCTAAAAGTATTACCCAGAGAGCAGAGGAAGGGCTGTTGAGGTGGTTTGGACAGAGCGTGGAGCAAAGCAGAATGATTTGGAGGACATCTAAATCTATAGTAGAAGGAAGGCAAGCTAGGGTTTGTCCTAGGGTGGAGGGAGGGAGTAAAGGAGGTTTTGTGTTTGGACTTCCAGCAGGTGTGCAAGAACAGGTTAGATAGGAGTGCAGACAAATAGATTTTATCACTTGACGTGCTGTTGAATTGTGAGCAAAGTAAAATTTTTGAAGCGATTTAGGAAAACCAGTTAGCCAGACTTGAGTCCTGGAGGTGAGAGGCACAGTTCCTGCTCTGTGAAGGGAATTATCTATATGTTGCAGTTTTATATCTGTAGTGTAGGCATGCCTATGGGAGGACGGTGATGGAATGAATGTTGAAAATGCTTTTTTTTCTGGTCACCCTCCAATAAATAACTCGGGATCGATATGAGTTATTTATCCAGTCTCCCGTGAAGGTAGCTCAATTCTTGACACCTTAGTCCCCTACGTCCCATGCTTCAAACGATAGGTGTCAATGCACTGAACACAGTGACCCAGGCTATCCTCCCTATGGGACATACAGATATATCTAGTAGGTTGAATATTATTAGAGTTAGCTGGTCGGGTGGTCAGCGCGCCGGCCTGTCATGGGTTCAAGCCCCACCCATTCCATGGTTTCAATTATACATCTATCATACAATTTAACACGTGCACTATCATACAATTTAACACATGCTTTTTTCAATAAAATGTTCACACACTCACTCGTTAAAATACCAATGTTTAAAGTTACACTAGACATACTCAATTTCTTCAAATAACATGAACACAAGCGTACCTACCTCGTTGAACAAATAGTTAATAATAATGGCGTCAAACTCCTTCCTTCTTTTATAAAGATCCTTTACCACGGGGACTTTGTACAACTCCTTAGCAAGAGCTGGCAGAGCAGTTTCGAAGACTTGGAAGAACCCACTGATGTTCTTCCTCTTGTCGAAAACGTTAATATTATCCTCCTTGAAATATGGGAGGTCGTGAGGAATATCTTCAATGTTAAGATGTTTGGACGACTTCGGTTGGTTGGTCAACATCAATATCTGAAAATTTAAGTTCAGCTGTATATCAAGGTTAGATTGAGGGAACTTTACGAAATCCACAACAAAAGCTGAATTAAATTCATCATTTGGGAATATTAAAAATATTTCTTTTGTTTTGTAAGCTAAGTTTCAGCTTATTTACGTCACTGTTTACTATAGTCTATTAGTTTTACTCAGTTCATTATGAAATATAAACATGCCACATTTTTGGTATTAGTATTACCTTGTGTCCACGGTCGGCCAGAGCCTCAGCGAGAGGCATGAAGATATTCCTGTGACTCCTGGTGGAGACTGGGAGGAGCATGAGGATCTTATAGGACCTCTCAGGTGGAGACAATTTCCCCATGATGCTTCCCACTAGCATCACCACCAGTACACACATCGTTGTTGACTTCATCTACAGACAGCATGAATTACACTTTTAACATATAAGAAGGAAGTTTTAAATATGCAGTAAATCATTTCGTTTGCAATGAGGATTACGTGAGTGACAACGTCGAGCAAGTTTATCCGATTCTGGAGTGATAGAAGCTAAGATCAAGGCAGAACTATAGCTATGATATGATAAGTGATATGTATGGTGTGACTGAGCTCACCCGCTCACTCCGTTGTTGTCGTGGATTATCGTAGTTTTTGTGTTATAGAAACAGAACTGTGCCAGTAAACTTATAAAGTTTCTCTCTCCTTTGCTTGGGACATATGTAGCAAATACTAGTAGCCAATGATCCAAAAACAAGGAAAAAAATTGTTCGAAAACCTACCTTCACGAGGGAAACTCATGGGCCTAGAGTATCGTGCGAAAAAAAAAATATTAATTTCCGTGAAGGGAAAGGAAGTCTCTGTGATATGAGAGTAATACATAGTGACAGTGTATTTCAAAGTGGTACCATAGTGTATAGATATGATACTACAATAAAGGTTGTGATAATTGTCCCGGCCCGGGTCTTTTCCAAGTGGTGAACCGTCATAATTAAGAGTAAAGTTTTAGGTTTCATTGGTAACTAGCGTTGTAGACAGTTGCCTTCAGTTGCCAGGATTCTATCACGTAAGCCAGTTCGTCTTGCTAATCTTTCCTAAACTGCTAGTCCACCTTATGTATAGTCCTGTGATACCATAAAGTACATTTTTATGGAAATACGCAAAGGTGTACATACTTGGGGAAAATACGAAAGTGCGTAGTCTCGTGAAAATGAGATAAACCCTCTAAAGTTGACAGTGAACGCAGTAAACACAACAAAAGAATTGTCTTCCAGAAATCCTTCCAGCAGTCGTTACCGTAGCTAATATCAGTGACAACGGTTCTTAGTGTGGTGGATTGAGGACTAATCTAGAAATTTCTTTCTTCTATAATAGAAATGCGACATGTATACATTTGTGGAAATATGTAAACACTGTAGAATTGGCTGAGGTCACAATTTACTCAACAGAAAACCCAATATTTTTCTAGAAAATTTTCTTGACCAGTCGCTCGACCATAGGTAATAAATAGTATTAAAATAGCAGTTAAATTAGGCTGTATAAGAGGCAGCAGAGGTAACACCCTCAACATGTACAAGTTGCCAGTCACCAAACACACAAGGACGGTATCCGGGGATCAACGCTCCAGCGGCGCGATCCATAACCAGTCCTCCCTGTGGATCAGGGCATGATCAACCAGGCTGTTACTGATGGCTGCACATAGTCCAATGTACGAAACAGCCCAGTTGATCCAGCACCAACTTTAAGTATCTGTCCAGCTCCCTCTTGAAGGCAGCCAGGGGTCTATTGGTAATTCATCTTATGCCTGGTAGCTGTTGAACAGTCTTGGGCCCCAGACATTTTATGTGTTTTCTCTTAGTGTTCGATTGGTTAGAAAGTTGAAGATCCATCTCCCCACTTTGCCAGCTATTCCTTTAGCTCGTATTTTGCTCGCTGTTATCAAACTACAGTATATATACCAACATATAAAACAAAATATTAGCCTACACTACCCTACCAGGAGAATTGTTCAAGTGTACAGGAGAAAAAATTGTATTGGATACTGAAAATATGTAAATCTCTATAAATTATATATATATCAAACTAGAGTTTTATACCAGCATATAAAACAAACTACTTTTACCCCCAAAAAAAATTGTTGTAAAGGATACTGTATCTATATAAGTCTATAAAAAATCATATATATATATATGTCGTGCCGAATAGGCAGAACTTGCCATCTGGGCTTAAATAGCAACGCTCATCTTGCCATATAGGACAAGTGAAAATTTGTGTATGCAATAATTTCGCCAAAATCATTCTGAATCTAATGAAAAAAATATATTTCACTGTTTGTTTAGTATTAAATTATTGTAAACAAATTTAAAATATATTTAGTTGGGTTAGGCTAAGATAAATTGTTCTTCTTATAATAAGGTTAGGTAAGTTTTCTAAAATTCTTTTGGAGCAAAATTAAAAATTTTTACATTTACATTAATGAAAAAAATATATATTTACATATTTAAGAGAAAATGTTAGAAAGGACTTAATTTTAAATGAGTTCTTGCTAACCGACCAGTTTTACATATTCGGCACGACACATTATATATATATATATATATATATATATATATATATATATATATATATATATATATATATATATATATATATATATATATATATATATATATAATCAAACTACAGTATATATACCACATATGAAATATAATACATTCATAGTAGACGTTTACACTAGTTTGATGTATGAGAAACTGTGACTGTAAAGAAAACTATAAAAAACTATTTATACTAATCTACAGCATATAGTGCATCATATAAATTTGTGTAATATGCAGCAAGAGTAACAGATGAAGTCTCTCTTGGACAGCATGCAAACTGGAAAATGGTCACATGGATCGTGTATGGACTTTAAGCAATCAACCACTGTTGATACTCATCTTACTGCTTGGTGATTTCAACCTAAGGCATACAAAATGGAAGAATGTAGCAAATAATGTTATAGCTGAAACAATCCCCGGAGGTAAAGCAGATGAAATGTCACACACACATGAGCTACTAAGTCTCTGCGAAAAACACACCTTAAGCAAGTAGATAGTGGAGCCAACAAGACTAGAAAACACACTTGACCTTATCTTCACAAATAATGAGGACCTGATAAGAGACATAAGAATATCAAAAACAACTAATTCCGATCACAACCTAATTGAAGTCCAGACGTACATGCATAGGGGTTCAGTTCAGCAGAATGCATGTACCTGTGAAGGTGTCTTCACAAAATACAATTTCAACAACAAGAACATCAACTGGGACCAGGTAAACCATGTCCTAAACGAAACATGATGGGAAGATATCTTAAATGACATGGATCCAAACCAGTGCCTTGGTAGGATCAACTTCCTGGCAGCTGAAACATGTTCTAGGCATATTTCCCTAAGAAAGAAGAAGAGCAGGAGTAAACTGGAGAGAGAAAGACGCTCACTCTTCAGAAGACGACGAAGAGTCACTGAGCTCCTCGGGAGTGCTAGAATATCTGATACGCGAAAGGAGGCGCTGACCAGGGAAGTGGAAACTATCGAACTTAAGTTAAATGACTCTTACAGGAACCAGGAAAGACCGGAGGAGCTTAAAGGTATTAGTGAAATTGAAAGAAATTCAAAATATTTCTTTTCATATGCCAAAAACAAGGCAAATACCACATCTAGTATCGGGCCCTTACTCAGACAGGATGGGACTTACACAGATGACAACAAGGAAATGAGTGAAATATTGAAATCCCAGTACGACTCTGTGTTTAGTGAACCACTAATCGGTCTGAGGATCGACGACCCAAATGATTTCTTTATGAATGAGCCTCAAAACTCCATAAATATATGCCAGATTTCCGACATTACCATAACTCCGATAGATTTCGAAAAAGCCATTGACAACATGCCCATGCACTCAGTCCCAGGCCCAGACTCGTGTAACTCTGTTTTCATTAAGAACTGCAAGAAACCCCTCTCGCGTGCCCTAAGTACACTATGGAGGAGGAGCTTGGACATGGGTGAAATTCCACAGTCACTTAAAACAACGGATAAAGCCCCACTCCATAAAAGTGGCAGCAAAGCATTAGCTAAGAACTATAGACCAATAGCTCTGACGTCCCACATCATAAAAATCTTTGAAAGAGTGCTAAGAAGCAGGATTGCAAATCACCTGGATTCCCAAAATCTGCACAATCCAGGGCAACATGGGTTCAGGGCAGGTCGCTCCTGCCTCTCACAACTACTGGATCACTATGATATGGCCTTGGATGCACTGGAAGAAAATCAGAATGCAGATGTAATATACACAGACTTTGCAAAAGCATTTGACAAATGCGATCATGGCGTAATAGCCCATAAAATACGTGCTAAAGGAATAACTAGGAAAGTGGGGAGATGGATCTTCAACTTCCTAACAAATCGAACACAAAGAGTAGTGGTCAACAGAGTTAAATCAGAGGCTGCCATAGTGAAGAGCTCTGTTCCACAAGGCACAGTACTCGCCCCCATCTTATTCCTCATCCTCATATCAGACATAGACAGAGATATACATCACAGCACCGTATCATCCTTTGCGGATGATACTAGGATCTGCATGAGGCTGTCATCTGCTGAGGACGCGGTTAACCTCCAAGAAGATATAAACAAAGTTTTCCAGTGGGCAACGGTAAACAATATGATGTTCAATGAGGACAAATTCCAACTACTCCGTTATGGAAAACTGGAGGAGATAATAACTAGAACAGAGTATACTACTGACTCCGGCCATACAATAGAGCGGAAAAATAATGTAAGGGACCTGGGAGTAGTAATGTCTGAGGATCTCACTTTCAAGGATCACAACAGTGCCACGATCGCACGTGCAAAGAAAATGATAGGATGGATAATGAGAACGTTCAAAACGAGAGATGCCAAGCCATTGATGATCCCTTTCAAATCACTTGTTCCCTCTAGGCTGGAATACTACTGTACATTAACATCTCCATTCAAAGCAGGTGAAATCGCAGATCTAGAGAGTATACAGAGATCCTTTACTGCACGTATAAGTTCTGTCAAGCACCTTAACTACTGGGAACGCTTGGAAGCACTTGACTTGTACTCGTTGGAACGCAGGAGGGAGAGATATATCATAATCTACACTTGGAAAATCTAGGAAGGAATGGTCCCAAATCTGCACACAGAAATCACTCCCTACGAAAGTAAAAGACATGGCAGGCGATGCAAAATGCCCCAAATAAAAAGTAGGGGCGCCATTGGTACACTAAGGGAAAACACCATAAGTGTCCGGGGCCCAAGACTGTTCAACAGCCTCCCATGAAGAATTAGGGGAATTGCCAATAAACCCCTGACTGCCTTCAAGAGAGAGCTGGACAGATACCTAAAGTCAGTGCCGGATCAGACGGGAGGCCTGGTCATGGACCGGGCCGTGGGGGCGTTGATCCCCGGAAACACCTCCAGGTAACCTCCAGGTGTGTGAAGGACCTGGGAGTGATATTATCAGAGGATCTCACTTTCAAAGATTGCAACAATGTTTCTATCACATCTGCTAAGAAAATAAGATGGATAATGAGAACCTTCAAAACTAAGGATGCAAACTCTTGACAGTTATCTTCAAATCACTTGTTCTCTTTAGGCTAGAATATTGCTATACACTAACTGCCCCTTTCAAGGCAGGTGAAATTGCAGATTTGGAGAATGTACAGAGAACTTTCACGGCACACATAAATATGATAATGCACATAAGCTACTGGAAACGGTTCATGTCCCTTGATCTGTATTTCCGTGAGAAAGATAAATGATAATATACACTTGGAAACTCGTGAAGGGACTAGTCGCAAGTTTGCTCACGAGAATCACTCTCTACGACATCAAAAGACCGAGCAGGAGATGCAACATCCTCCCATTGAAAAAACAGGGACGCCACGAGTACGCTAAGAGGACAACACAATTAGTGTCCGGTGCCCAAGACTGTTCATCTTCCTCCCAGCATATATAAAGTGGATTACCAATAGACCAATGGCTGTCTTCAAGAAGGCACTGGACAGTCAGTACCTGATCAATCGGGCTTTGATTCGTACGTTGCTGCCTGCGGCCAGCAGTAACAGCCTGATTCATCAGACCCAGATCCACCAGGAGGCCTGGTCAGAGACCGGGCTTCGGGAGCGTTGATCCCAGAAACCCTCTCCAGATATACTCCAAGTATAAAATTTCATATATTATTCTTAAATAAAACGTATCCACAACTGCAATAATCTGAATCTGTTACGATGTTCGTTCAGATTAGGAAAGAGACCATTTTGAAAAACTGTAATACTGCCTGGTAAAGTAATTATACATCTTCCTGGAAAAGTATAACAGTATACACTAAAAAAAATATTTCAAACAGATATATGTTAAATATATGGTTCGGTAAACCATTTTTTTACTCAATACAAAGTGTGTAATTAGATCATGTCAGAAACATGGTTCACATGCACCTGGAGAAGAGAGGAATGCAGAGGAGAGAGAGAGATTTTGGGAGATGTTAAGTGAATGTATAGGAGCCTTTGAACCAAGTGAGAGAGTAATTGTGGTAGGGGACTTGAATGCTAAAGTAGGAGAAACTTTTAGAGAGGGTGTGGTAGGTAAGTTTGGGGTGCCAGGTGTAAATGATAATGGGAGCCCTTTGATTGAACTTTGTATAGAAAGGGGTTTAGTTATAGGTAATACATATTTTAAGAAAAAGAGGATAAATAAGTATACACGATATGATGTAGGGCGAAATGACAGTAGTTTGTTGGATTATGTATTGGTAGATAAAAGACTGTTGAGTAGACTTCAGGATGTACATGTTTATAGAGGGGCCACAGATATATCAGATCACTTTCTAGTTGTAGCTACACTGAGAGTAAAAGGTAGATGGGATACAAGGAGAATAGAAGCATCAGGGAAGAGAGAGGTGAAGGTTTATAAACTAAAAGAGGAGGCAGTTAGGGTAAGATATAAACAGCTATTGGAGGATAGATGGGCTAATGAGAGCATAGGCAATGGGGTCGAAGAGGTATGGGGTAGGTTTAAAAATGTAGTGTTAGAGTGTTCAGCAGAAGTTTGTGGTTACAGGAAAGTGGGTGCAGGAGGGAAGAGGAGCGATTGGTGGAATGATGATGTAAAGAGAGTAGTAAGGGAGAAAAAGTTAGCATATGAGAAGTTTTTACAAAGTAGAAGTGATGCAAGGAGGGAAGAGTATATGGAGAAAAAGAGAGAAGTTAAGAGAGTGGTGAAGCAATGTAAAAAGAGAGCAAATGAGAGAGTGGGTGAGATGTTATCAACAAATTTTGTTGAAAATAAGAAAAAGTTTTGGAGTGAGATTAACAAGTTAAGAAAGCCTAGAGAACAAATGGATTTGTCAGTTAAAAATAGGAGAGGAGAGTTATTAAATGGAGAGTTAGAGGTATTGGGAAGATGGAAGGAATATTTTGAGGAATTGTTAAATGTTGATGAAGATAGGGAAGCTGTGATTTCGTGTATAGGGCAAGGAGGAATAACATCTTGTAGGAGTGAGGAAGAGCCAGTTGTGAGTGTGGGGGAAGTTCGTGAGGCAGTAGGTAAAATGAAAGGGGGTAAGGCAGCCGGGATTGATGGGATAAAGATAGAAATGTTAAAAGCAGGTGGGGATATAGTTTTGGAGTGGTTGGTGCAATTATTTAATAAATGTATGGAAGAGGGTAAGGTACCTAGGGATTGGCAGAGAGCATGCATAGTTCCTTTGTATAAAGGCAAAGGGGATAAAAGAGAGTGCAAAAATTATAGGGGGATAAGTCTGTTGAGTGTACCTGGTAAAGTGTATGGTAGAGTTATAATTGAAAGAATTAAGAGTAAGACGGAGAATAGGATAGCAGATGAACAAGGAGGCTTTAGGAAAGGTAGGGGGTGTGTGGACCAGGTGTTTACAGTGAAACATATAAGTGAACAGTATTTAGATAAGGCTAAAGAGGTCTTTGTGGCATTTATGGATTTGGAAAAGGCGTATGACAGGGTGGATAGGGGGGCAATGTGGCAGATGTTGCAAGTGTATGGTGTAGGAGGTAGGTTACTGAAAGCAGTGAAGAGTTTTTACGAGGATAGTGAGGCTCAAGTTAGAGTATGTAGGAAAGAGGGAAATTTTTTCCCAGTAAAAGTAGGCCTTAGACAAGGATGTGTGATGTCACCGTGGTTGTTTAATATATTTATAGATGGGGTTGTAAGAGAAGTAAATGCGAGGGTCTTGGCAAGAGGCGTGGAGTTAAAAGATAAAGAATCACACACAAAGTGGGAGTTGTCACAGCTGCTCTTTGCTGATGACACTGTGCTCTTGGGAGATTCTGAAGAGAAGTTGCAGAGATTGGTGGATGAATTTGGTAGGGTGTGCAAAAGAAGAAAATTAAAGGTGAATACAGGAAAGAGTAAGGTTATGAGGATAACAAAAAGATTAGGTGATGAAAGATTGAATATCAGATTGGAGGGAGAGAGTATGGAGGAGGTGAACGTATTCAGATATTTGGGAGTGGACGTGTCAGCGGATGGGTCTATGAAAGATGAGGTGAATCATAGAATTGATGAGGGAAAAAGAGTGAGTGGTGCACTTAGGAGTCTGTGGAGACAAAGAACTTTGTCCTTGGAGGCAAAGAGGGGAATGTATGAGAGTATAGTTTTACCAACGCTCTTATATGGGTGTGAAGCGTGGGTGATGAATGTTGCAGCGAGGAGAAGGCTGGAGGCAGTGGAGATGTCATGTCTGAGGGCAATGTGTGGTGTGAATATAATGCAGAGAATTCGTAGTTTGGAAGTTAGGAGGAGGTGCGGGATTACCAAAACTGTTGTCCAGAGGGCTGAGGAAGGGTTGTTGAGGTGGTTCGGACATGTAGAGAGAATGGAGCGAAACAGAATGACTTCAAGAGTGTATCAGTCTGTAGTGGAAGGAAGGCGGGGTAGGGGTCGGCCTAGGAAGGGTTGGAGGGAGGGGGTAAAGGAGGTTTTGTGTGCGAGGGGCTTGGACTTCCAGCAGGCATGCTTGAGCGTGTTTGATAGGAGTGAATGGAGACAAATGGTTTTTAATACTTGACGTGCTGTTGGAGTGTGAGCAAAGTAACATTTATGAAGGGATTCAGGGAAACCGGCAGGCCGGACTTGAGTCCTGGAGATGGGAAGTACAGTGCCTGCACTCTGAAGGAGGGGTGTTAATGTTGCAGTTTAAAAACTGTAGTGTAAAGCACCCTTCTGGCAAGACAGTGATGGAGTGAATGATGGTGAAAGTTTTTCTTTTTCGGGCCACCCTGCCTTGGTGGGAATCGGCCGGTGTGATAATAACTAAGGCCTACTTTTACTTGGAAATAATCTCCTTCTCTCAAACATACTCTAACTTGAGCCTAACTATTCTCGTAAAAAATCGTCACTGCTTTCAGAAACCTACCTCCTATTCCAGACATTTGCAACATCTGCCACACTGCCCTCCTATCCACCCTGTCATACGCCGTTTCCAAATCAATAAATGCCATTAAAACCTCTCTATCCTTATCTAAATACTGTTCACCTATATGTTTCATTGCAAAACATTTGGACTATACTCCTACCTTTCCTGAAGCCTCTTTGTTCATCTGCTATCATACTGTCCCTCATACTCTTAATTCTTTCAATAATAACTCTTCCATACACTTTACTAGGTATAATCATCAGACTTATTCTCCTAAAACTTTTACACTCTTTTGTCCTCTTTGCCTTTATACAAACGAACTGTGCATGCTCTGCCAATCCCTAGGTCACTACCCACCACTCCAAAACTATATCCCCACCTGCTTTTAACATTTCTATCTTTATCCCATCTCAGCTTTACCCCCTTTCATTCTGCCCACTGACCCACACACTTCCCCCACACTCACAACTGGCTCTTCCTCACTCTTACAAGATGTTATTCCTCCTTGTCCTGTACACAAAATCACAGCTTCCCTATCTTCATTAATATTTAACAATTCCTCAGAATTTTCCCTCCATCTTATTTATAACTATCAAATCCATTCGTTCCCTCGGCTTCCTCAACTTATTAATCTCGCTCCAAAACTTTTTGTTATTTTCAACAAAATTTGTTGATATATCACTCTCTGAATTGCTCTTTTTCTCTCCATTCACTCCTCCCTCCTTGCATCACTCTATAAAAACCTCTCATATTCTAACTTTTCCTTCATTATCATTCCACCAATTGCTCTTCTTCCCTCCTGCACCCACTTTCGTGTAACCACAAGCTTTTTTTCTGCTTCAGCAGAAAAAGAACTTTTGCTTTAAGGACTGTTACGGATCGAATCTTGATCTTTAGCCAGATTAGTGCACTCTGTAACAATACACTTCATAGAATGAGAAGATACTTCCAAACTTAGAAATGTAAGGCTTAAATACTTCTTAGGTATTCTTAAATATCTATTAATATCACTTCGTCAGAAACTTTCATTCACATAACAAAACACTTTAATAGAATGTACATCATAGACCCCTTCTGTTCACTACACTTGTTAATCAGAGGAATATTACTGCTTCCTCAAGAATGACATTACTTGTACGCAAGTATATACATTGAGAAGGAACACTATCACTGAGTAACTCCCTGGCCTAAGGAATATATCACTTAAAGTTCTAAACTTGACACAGGTCGTTACATCGTAAACTGAGGGTAACAATATATAAGTGTCCGCAGACTTCACTTCATAATAAACCTCAAGCTGGTTCAGGAGTTTCTACAACATAATTCTCTATCCAAGTGAGAATAAGGTGGCGTACTGGAGGGGTAGCTCAGTCAATGCACACTGAGTCGGCCATTGACCTCTTCGCTTTCGGGCCGGGAGGTTGTGCTGCACCTTAGCTCTTGCATTCGTCACACACCCTTGGTGGAGAGCGGACGTTGGCTCTTGTGCTTCTGTCTGTTGGTAGCACTGCGAGATTTTCTCAAGCTGGCGCAGGCTATCAGGAGACGTGTCAACACTGTGTGCATAGAAGTGCTGAAAGGTGCGGTGTATAACACAAATGCATCTGTTCTACTGCCTGCTATCTTACGAGATACATATGGAATCAACAATGAAGATCTGTACGGCATTGCATTAAACAGCTCAACGAGAATATTCATGAAATTTGTGACGACTGTGACGTATGACAAGATGGTGGATCAGTACCAGGATGTGTGTATGAAAGTTAACCCTGGTTTGGAAGTGAGAATGAGGGACGTGTCTAAGTACTATACTTGTGTAAAAATACGGAATGCCCCCTTTGAGGCGGATGAAGAAGACATCAAAGTGTCGTTTGAGGAATATGGAGTGATACATCAAGCAACGATTGGACGATGGGCAGATGGTATGTATGCGGGACTGCGTGAGGGATCTTTCACTCTCAAAATGTCCTTGCGACGATCCATTTGTAGCTTTGAGTGATTTTAAAACTCAGGTATATGTCACATATGCCGGGCAAAGGAGAACCTGTCGATTGTGTGGTGCATTTGAACATGTTGCTGCACAGTGTCCACGACGTTCGTCGACCGGGACACAGGGGGGAGGGACAGGAGGGGAAAAGGAAAGAGAGGTGATGTCCCAGTCTACAGGAGAACATATTCGGGCACGTAGGCTGTGGAGTGAGATTGTGGATGACAGTCCAGAGGAGTGTGCTACGTTACCGGAGGTAACACAGAACGTTGAGAAAATATGTATGGAGGAAGAGGTGGAACAAGTGGATTTGGGTAGTGAAGTGTCGGCTGCCATAAATAATGTTATACAGGAATTTTTCAATGATCACCATGAAGCTGGAATGCTGAATATAGGCTTGCGTGAGCAACATACGAATCAGGGAGGGGTACATGAGGGAGGCAATGTGAGTAGGAGGGATGGGCAAACACAAGGGCTCTGTGAAACTGTAGTTGAAATACACAAGGAAAGAAAGAAATGATCACTGTTGCGGCTTCACGTAAGAGGGAGGCAGTTGCCTCGGACAGTGATGATATTCTTACGCCTGCACAACGTTCGGGTAAAAAACAAACAGTGGATGTGGCTAGGAAAGTCAGAGGAGGAGGGGGTAAGGGGAAGGAGAAAGACGTGACTAGGAACGAGCACAGTGAAAAGAATACTGGTCAAAAATGTAAAGAAACACATGACAAGAGATCGATTGGTAAGCCCCCGTTAGCATTTTTAAGTGTTTAACATTGAATACAAATGGACTCAGGGCCGAAGTGAAGAGGAGGATGTTCAGTGCCTTTTTAAGGCGATATGGGGTACATGTTATCCTTTTACAAGAACATAATTTTAAGTTTGGTCGGTATTTATTAGTTGACGGGTACAAAGTTTATGCTGGGTATACAGGTAAACTCAAGGGAGGTGCTGCAGTTTTAATAGCGGATACCAGTCCATTTCAAATGTTACACTGGGAAGAAGGGGGGATGGGAGACTAGTAAGGGTGGATGGTACATGGGGTGGGGTTCCTGTGTGTTTAGTAAGTGTTTATATGCCTGCAGACAGCAATAGGCGCGTAAAGGAAGATTTTGTGAGGAATGTTCTTATTCATCATATTGTTAGAGGATAGGACCTTGGGTAGCTTTAAGAAGAGGTTGGACAAATATATGAGTGGGAGGGGCTGGGTTTGATTGGTGTCATTGAGTATGGGAGTTGATTCTTGGGTAGTTTTGGGTAGGGGTCGTTTTGATAAGGACCTGCCTTGTATGGGCCAGTAAGCCTTCTGCAGTGTTCCTCCATTCTTATGTTCTTATGTTCTTATATATACATTATTTGGGGGGGGGTTTGGAATTGTGTGATCCATAGGAAGGATGTAGAGCCGAGAGGAGCCGGGTGTGTGTTGGGGGTCCTACGGGATGCTTTAGGGGGAGCAGGCTTGGCGGATGTAGTGAGGGGGGAGGGGTGGAACGTGGAGCATACTTATGTGAGGAGAGGATATGCGGCACGATTAGACGTATTTATGCTTCTCCCGGGTTACAGGTTGCTAATACAGAAATTATAAACGTTGTGTTTTCAGATCACAGAGGACTGGTCGTGGATGTGGGGTGGGGAGGTTTACCAAAGCGTTACATGAGTTATTTGAAACTTAATGTGAGATTGTTAGATGAGCAGGAGGACGGTGTTAGTTTTGTTGAGTGGTGGACAAATGAGTGGACCAAGGGGAGAAAGGGAGGTGATATACTACGATGGTGGGAGGAATATGCTAAACCAGGAATCAAAAATTTTTATATGAGGAAAGGAAAGGAGGTAAGTCATTGGAAATATGGCTTACAGAGATATTTGGAAGGGCAGTTGAAACAGTGCTATGAAGGTTTCAGTGGGGTTTATCCAGTACAAGAGATTGAGGGCATCAAAGCGCAATTGATGGAAATGCAGAATGCAAGATTTGATGGTGAGAGATTGAGAGGTGGATTGGAAGATGTTTTATGGGGAGATAAGCCATCCGCCTGTGTATTGCGGCGATTAAAGACACGACAGAGGATAATGACTATGATGAAGTTGGACGTACATACGGATGTGGGAGGGTATACGATGGGACAGAGGTTAGTAACTACGGAAAGTATGAGTGGTTATGCTGATAAGTGGTTTGAGATATATATGAGAGGGGGAAACAGAAAGATAGGAGATCTGAAGATTTTAGAGAAGGGGATACGGAGAAACCTAGAGTCAGCAGATAGAGCGATGATAGAGGGGCCTATAGATGAAGAGGAAGTGTGGACGGCTTTAAAAGGGATGAGTGTCGGGAAAGCACCTGGGATAGATGGAATCCCAAATGAATTTTATTTGAGCAACTGGGATGTCATGAAGGAATTCTTGGTGCAGTTGGTGAATGTGATGAAGGATAAGGGAAGCATGAGTCTAACACAAAGGACAGGTGTAGTAGTTATGGTTCCAAAGGGGGAAGTACAGAATAACATCCTAGATTATAGAGGTTTATCATTAATGTGCGGGGATTATAAATTGTTTGCCAAGGTTTTAGGTAATAGGTTGCGTAAAGTAATTGGGAAGGTTATAGATATGGGACAGATGGGTGTGCCAGGGCGAACAATGTTTAGTGGGCATGGGAGGATAAAGGGTTATATAGAGGAGCGTAGGATGGACGGCGGAGGTGTTCTTGCTTTGGATTGGAAGGCGGCTTATGATTGTGTAGAGAGAGAGACATTATGGATGATTATGAGGAGGATGGGTTTCGGTGAGGAAATTGTGCAGTGGGCGGAAACTTTATATAGAGGTGCAGAAATACGAGTGCAAATAAATGGAAGGGTGGGAAAGATGGTTAGTATGGGTAGGGGGCTGAGGCAGGGATGCCCCATGTCTCAGATCCTATTTGCATGTCTGCAAGACCCATTATATAGGTTGATAAATGTAGGAGTAAGTGAGGGGGGGTAAGACTTAGGGGTGCTACGGGTATAGTTGGTTATGTTGATGACACGACGGTCTTAGTGGGGGGAGAGGAGGGGTTAAAGAATGTAAACAGAATTGTTGAAATATTTAGTGGAGCAACAGGTATGAGTGTTAATAGTGAAAAGTCGAAATTACTGGAGGTTGGGTCATGGGTGGGAGGGGAACTGGGAAATAAGTATGGATGGCAGGTCGTAGAGCAGATAAAAATTTGTGGAGTATTGTACAGAGGGGCAGCGCAGGGGGCTAGAGAGGCAAATTCTAAAAGGGTAGTGCAACGGGTCTTGCTTAGGTTAGGGGGAATAAGAACGAGTGGTTTGACTATACAACAGAGAGTCATTGTGGTTAATACACTCATTTATCCTAAATTGTGGCACGTGGCTGTGGTGTACCCCTTGGTGGCGAAAGATGTGCGGCAAGTGCAAAGGAAAGTACTGAATTTTATATGGGGATATGGTTGTCATTGGCTGAGGCAGACGGTTGTAATGACACCGCTGGCGAAGGGGGGTTTAGGTTTAATTCCTTTGGGTAGCAGACTGAAGAGCATGTACGTGAAGCATTGTTATCTGAGATTGGGTGGGGAACGTGGTGTCAGAGTGAGGGATGTGATGGAAGATGTGAGGCGGTGGTGGGGAGGGTAGGGACTTAGAGGAGTGTATGAGTATTTTGAGATGCTTATTACAAGTAAGAAATCCGGGAAATGTAAAGGCGTGTGTTTTGGGGAGGTTGGAAAGGTGTCAAGAGGTGTTGGAAGGAGAGACTGTTTTTCCATTATATAATTGGACACGAATCTGGGGAGTATTCAGCAAGTTACGGTTGAAGTCAAGGGTGAGGGAAACTATGTATAGGTTTTTACATGGGATTTTGCCAACTAAAGTACGACTGTATCAGATGGGAATTTTGCAGTCTCAATATTATGTTTTGTGTGTGGGGGGGGGGGAGGAAACAGCATATCAAGTGGTGTATTTCTGTGTGCATATTGAAAGGGCACGTCTATGGTTTCGCAGTCTTGGATATGGTGGGTGGGAGTGGGTTAGTGGTATTAAGGGCACTGAGTTTGGATATAGAGGGAGTGGGAGATAGTGTGAGGAGGGCCGTCATGTATTTAGTGGCAGATTATATCTATATATCGTGGCGATGAGGGAGGTGGGGAGGTGGGGGGGAACGAACAATGGCTTTAGCAGGACATTTCTAAAAAACAAAGTGTATAAATGAGGTAGTGTATGGACGTAGATGGGCTATAGATTTTCCGGCATCGTATAGAGGTATGACTGTGAGAGGGTTGCGCGATTTAGTGTTGTAATGGTTGGGTGGACTGGTCTCTGCATAAGGGGGGGGAGAATGAATTACATGGACATAGAATTGCTAGAATATCATGAATCTTAAGCACTGACTACACTGTAGTGGTGTTTTCATCGGTATAATGAATTACATGGAATTAGAACTGCTCGAACTAGAATTTTAGCACTGTTTAACTGTAGTGATGTTTTCATGAGAAGCGAGAGGCGGCTTATCTATTCGATTAGGTGCTAAAATGTTCTATTATCAACCTTAGTGTGTGAAAGAGCAAGTCTGAAATTGCTCTGAAACTTGTCAATAAACATCTATATGTTGTTGTACATGATAATAATACGTGTTTACTAATATAAAATTACAAAGAATCTGGGAACAACTATTTTAGCACTGTAATACGAAGTATGGACCTAATCATTAGTTTCAATATCTAGTGTAATCTGTTTTCAATATCTAGTGTACTGTTATCATATTAGTTGACATTCTTCACTGTTGTAAAGTTGTGTAATCATCTATATATTGTCCTGAAGTGTAATTGTTGTTAGTATTTTATAAGTTCTTTGAATAGTTATAAGATGTTGTGAAGTCTAGTGCAAGTGTTTTATTTTTTGCACTGTGGTAAAGGAGGGGAAGTATGTAAGTTATTACGATGGAATCATAATCACATATAATACATGTGTGTACAATGTATATAGAAGTTATTATTTTGTATTAATTCTTAGGTAAATTTCATGTCAAGTATATTTAAAATTTACATGCATATTGTAATATATTTTGATGATACAAAGCATTTTGTTGTGTAATCTTGTATTTCTTAAAAGGATGAAAAGCATAGGATGAGGAATATTTTGTAAGATCAAAGATAAATGTGTTTGTGTATTGCAAATATGAAAATTCTTTTTTTTTCTGTGGAGAACTAGATGAGGGTTTTTATATTTGATAAAAGTATTGCAATGTTTTAAAATAAAACAATAAAATATGGAGTACATCAAACTGTTAAAGTAAAAGTTCTTCCTTGTGGTTTAGCGCAACTTTTTGAGTATATTAATAACAATAAAGTAAAATTGTGGAGGGAGGGGGGTGAGTCACCTGCATCATACTGTGTTAGGTGTATATCAGCACCATTATGAACAGTGTTACTTTGTGGACTGTGGAAATAAATGGTATAAAATACCGACACAATGGAAATATAAACACAAATGCAGTATAATGTGATCCTTTATTGACAACGTTTCACCCACACAGTGGGCTTTTTCAAGTCACACACGGATCTACCTGGGGTTGGAAGGTACGGGAGTATTTATAGTCAGAATGTTGAGGTCAGGTGGAGAATGCTGCATCTGATGATCTACCGGGTGGGGTTATAGAGTCTTGGGTAGCTTGGCAGGGGTATTGGATAAGTTGTGAGTAGACCTTCTGCAGTGTTCTATGTTCTTATGTGGGATAGCGATGAAGAAGTTTCTTGGCGAGTGGTTCAGCTATGTTATAGAAGCCATTGTTCTGGTTGAAATTGTTGGTTATAGAGATAAGCGATGATTCCAGGATTCTTCTGTATTGAGTGTTGTCTTCTGTGGCTATAAGTCTTGAGTTTCTGTAGTTAATTAAATGGTTGTGTGAATTGCGATGTTGTACACAGGCATTCCTTGTATCGTCAGTCCTGCTTGCATATTGGTGTTCTGAAATACGTGTTTGGAGGTCTCTTGATGTTTCGCCCACATATAATTTGTTGCAGTCATTACAAGGGATTATGTATACCCCTGCAGAGGATGGAGGCTTGTCCTGTCTACTACTGGTGATGTCCTTGATGGTCGTGGTTGTGGAGGTAGATACTTGGAATGATGTTTTGGCAAAGATGTTGGAAACATGTTTGGCAATGGAGTTGGTGGGGAGGACTATGTATCTCTTCTCGGCAGTGTCTTCTCTGGGTGTGTTGAAGATGTTTAATGCCCGCCGTCTGCAGTCTCTGATGAAGTGACGAGGATAGTGGAGTTTGGAAAATACTTGTTCAATTATAGTGCATTCTTCCTCAAGGAACTCATTGCTGCAGATTCTGAGTGCACGCAGGAAGAAGCCTATAATTACACCACGTTTGGTTTTGGTGTCGTGGTGAGAGTAGAAGTGGAGAAGATCGTTTTGGTTGGTGGGTTTTCGATAGACTTTAAAACGAAGTTCGTGGTCAGCTTTGCAGAGCAGAACATCAAGGAAAGGAAGAGTGTTGTCGACTTCTTCTTCAAGTGTGAACTGGATTGAAGGCTCGACCTGGTTGAGCTTGTCTTGGAGAGCTTGAACGTTGAAGCGTTTAGGAGTTATGAGGAGAATGTCGTCAACATAACGGAGCCAGGTGACAGACGAAGGAATAATGGTGGAGAAACGTTCGGCTTCTAGATGTTCCATGTATAGGTTCGCCAGGACTGCACTGAGGCCCATTTACGTCGATCTCTTGCGCAGGAAAATTGACGATTCACTTGATCTTCCCATTCCAGCCAGCGATTTCATCGACCTCTATGTGTTGGCTTTACGTCTCTTTCAGCAGACTTTTGGACTACCCATGGGTTCGCCACTCAGTGCAGTCCTGGCGAACCTATACATGGAACATCTAGAAGCCGAACGTTTCTCCACCATTATTCCTTCGTCTGTCACCTGGCTCCGTTATGTTGACGACATTCTCCTCATAACTCCCAGACGCTTCAACGTTCAAGCTCTCCAAGACAAGCTCAACCAGGTCGAGCCCTCAATCCAGTTCACACTTGAAGAAGAAGTCGACAACACTCTTCCTTTCCTTGATGTTCTGCTCTGCAAAGCTGACCATGAACTTCGTTTTAAAGTCTATCGAAAACCCACCAACCAAAACGATCTTCTCCACTTCTACTCTCACCACGACACCAAAACCAAACGTGGTGTAATTATAGGCTTCTTCCTGCGTGCACTCAGAATCTGCAGCAATGAGTTCCTTGAGGAAGAATGCACTATAATTGAACAAGTATTTTCCAAACTCCACTATCCTCGTCACTTCATCAGAGACTGCAGACGGCGGGCATTAAACATCTTCAACACACCCAGAGAAGACACTGCCGAGAAGAGATACATAGTCCTCCCCACCAACTCCATTGCCAAACATGTTTCCAACATCTTTGCCAAAACATCATTCCAAGTATCTACCTCCACAACCACGACCATCAAGGACATCACCAGTAGTAGACAGGACAAGCCTCCATCCTCTGCAGGGGTATACATAATCCCTTGTAATGACTGCAACAAATTATACGTGGGCGAAACATCAAGAGACCTCCAAACACGTATTTCAGAACACCAATATGCAAGCAGGACTGACGATACAAGGAATGCCTGTGTACAACATCGCAATTCACACAACCATTTAATTAACTACAGAAACTCAAGACTTATAGCCACAGAAGACAACACTCAATACAGAAGAATCCTGGAATCATCGCTTATCTCTATAACCAACAATTTCAACCAGAACAATGGCTTCTATAACATAGCTGAACCACTCGCCAAGAAACTTCTTCATCGCTATCCCACATAAGAACATAGAACACTGCAGAAGGTCTACTCACAACTTGTCCAATACCCCTGCCAAGCTACCCAAGACTCTATAACCCCACCCGGTAGATCATCAGATGCAGCATTCTCACCTGACCTCAACATTCTGAACTATAAATACTCCCGTACCTTCCAACCCCAGGTAGATCCGTGTGTGACTTGAAAAAGCCCACTGTGTGGGTGAAACGTTGTCAATAAAGGATCACATTATACTGCATTTGTGTTTATATTTCCAACAAAGGTAATGAACTCACAATTTACAAAGGTAATGAACTCACAATTTACAAAGGTAATGAACTCACAATTTACAAAGGTAATGAACTCACAATTTACAAAGGTAATGAACTCACAATTTACAAAGGTAATGAACTCACAATTTACAAAGGTAATGAACTCACAATTTACAAAGGTAATGAACTCACAATTTACAAAGGTAATGAACTCACAATTTACAAAGGTAATGAACTCACAATTTACAAAGGTAATGAACTCACAATTTACAAAGGTAATGAACTCACAATTTACAAAGGTAATGAACTCACAATTTACAAAGGTAATGAACTCACAATTTACAAAGGTAATGAACTCACAATTTACAAAGGTAATGAACTCACAATTTACAAAGGTAATGAACTCACAATTTACAAAGGTAATGAACTCACAATTTACAAAGGTAATGAACTCACAATTTACAAAGGTAATGAACTCACAATTTACAAAGGTAATGAACTCACAATTTACAAAGGTAATGAACTCACAATTTACAAAGGTAATGAACTCACAATTTACAAAGGTAATGAACTCACAATTTACAAAGGTAATGAACTCACAATTTACAAAGGTAATGAACTCACAATTTACAAAGGTAATGAACTCACAATTTACAAAGGTAATGAACTCACAATTTACAAAGGTAATGAACTCACAATTTACAAAGGTAATGAACTCACAATTTACAAAGGTAATGAACTCACAATTTACAAAGGTAATGAACTCACAATTTACAAAGGTAATGAACTCACAATTTACAAAGGTAATGAACTCACAATTTACAAAGGTAATGAACTCACAATTTACAAAGGTAATGAACTCACAATTTACAAAGGTAATGAACTCACAATTTACAAAGGTAATGAACTCACAATTTACAAAGGTAATGAACTCACAATTTACAAAGGTAATGAACTCACAATTTACAAAGGTAATGAACTCACAATTTACAAAGGTAATGAACTCACAATTTACAAAGGTAATGAACTCACAATTTACAAAGGTAATGAACTCACAATTTACAAAGGTAATGAACTCACAATTTACAAAGGTAATGAACTCACAATTTACAAAGGTAATGAACTCACAATTTACAAAGGTAATGAACTCACAATTTACATTTTATTAATCTAAGGAAATTTCAATTACTGGATAAAACAGATAATGACGATCTGTATCATTTCTACTATATTGTAACTCCTCTGTTTCAATACTTTCACCAACTTCACGAGGTCTCCCACTTTTCCAAGTGATATTTTTGTTAACAATTTTGGGAAAGTGGCGTTTATACAACCCGAAATCAATACATATTCAAGGCTGACTAAACTTTCACTGATAAACAAAAGGGTTGTAAGTTTGAAACCTACCAAAAGATGCATTTTCCTCATATCGCAGTGAATGAGGAAATTAAGTTTTTAATAATAATTAACTAACGTAGTTATAATAATAATAATATTATAATATCATTATTAAAATTATGTTAATAAACTATTATTTTTGTACCTGCTAACATCTTTTGACGATATTAGACTGCCATCATGTTGTGTTGATAATGATCTGTTATGGTAAACACGAGGAAATTAAATCTTCATCAGAGTACAAAACAAATTCTGGCCACAAAATAGAGCGAAACACCAACGTCAAAGACCTGGGAGTGATCATGTCGGAGGATCTCACCTTCAAGGACCATAACATTGTATCAATCGCATCTGCTAGAAAAATGACAGGATGGATAATGAGAACCTTCAAAACTAGGGAGGGCAAGCCCATGATGACATTCTTCAGGTCACTTGTTCTATCTAGGCTGGAATATTGCTGCACACTAACAGCACCTTTCAAGGCAGGTGAAATTGCTGACCTAGAAAATGTACAGAGAACCTTCACGGCACGCATAACGGAGATAAAACACCCCAATTACTGGGAGCACTTGAGGTTCCTAAAACTGTATTCCCTGGAATGCAGGCGGGAGAGATACATGATTATATACACCTGGAAAATCCTAGAGGGACTAGTACCGAACTTGCACACGAAAATCACTCACTACGAAAGCAAAAGACTTGGCAGACGATGCAACATCCCCCAATGAAAAGCAGGGGTGTCACTAGCACGTTAAGAGACCATACAATAAGTGTCAGGGGCCCGAGACTGTTCAACTGCCTCCCAGCATACATAAGGGGGATTACCAACAGACCCTTGGCAGTCTTCAAGCTGGCACTGGACAAGCACCTAAAGTCGGTTCCTGACCAGCCGGGCTGTGGCTCGTACGTTGGTTTGCGTGCAGCCAGCAGCAACAGCCTGGTTGATCAGGCTCTGATCCACCAGGAGGCCTGGTCACAGACCGGGCCGCGGGGGCGTTGACCCCCGGAACTCTCTCCAGGTAAACTCCAGGTTATCACCCTAATACACTCTCTCGTTTGTTATATTATGGAAAATCACTGAGATGTTACAAAGTAGTGAAGTTCAACAGTTCACAGTCAACTCACTTTGACGGAAGACACTCAAGTTGTGTGTTGTAGTGAAGTTAAACTCACAGTCCCTCACTGTGAAGGAAAATGTACTAATGCGATGCAGCCCAACACAAGGCATCGCCCCATGACAACACTGGCAACCTTGTACACAGATGCCAACCATGACATTTGTAACATACTTAACATTCTCTTCACAAATATTATTCTCAAACTGTGTTTACTAAAATGCCAAGCATATAAATCTTTTGGTTCCTATATATTTTCTTTACATAATATAGTGAAATATTTCCAATAAGTAATAAGCGTAAAATATATAGATTAACCTTATCATCATGAGTGTAATAAGCATCAAATGAAATCTTTGTTTCTTCTCGTTAATAAGCTACCGTATTTCAATTGTAAATTACGTTTATGTTTATGATTTAAGAACGTAAATAAACAACGAAAACCATTCACTTACTTTGGGTAGGAAAGATATTGGTCACTGAAACTCTTTTAAGAGTGCACGGGAGAAGACAGGAGCAACGAAAAGTGTAATAGACAGGACACAGAGACATAGAAGAAAGGCCGCCTTTCTGCATATTTAAGTGTCTAACTATAAATGTGAATGGCCTTAGAGCTGAAGTTAAATGTGTATGGTTGGAGGATGTTTTGCGGCGTTTTGACATTGACGTGTGTTTTATTCAAGAACACAATTTTAAGTGTGGTAGAGAGTTGAGGCTGAAAAGTTTTAGGATGTATGCTGGTAGTTCAGGGAAAGTAAAAGGTGGGGTGGCAGTGGCAGTGAGGGAATCCAGCCCATTTCAAGTGCTCTTGTGGGAAGAGGGGAGGATGGGAGGGTGGTGAGGATGGAGGGGCTATGGGGGGAGATTAGGGTGTGTTTTCTGGGGATATATATGCCGGCTGATAGTAACAGACGGGTAAAGGTGAATTTTGTACGGGAGGTTTTGCTTTTCCACTTGCGGGGTTTACCCATGGTTTCTATAGTAGGTGGTGACTGGAATTGTGTAAACAGAAATAAGGATGTGGAGCCGAGAGGGGCAGGGTGTGTGCTTGGGGTGTTGAGGGATTTGTTGAGGGAGGTGGGGGTTTATGACATAGTCAGGGGAGATGGGTGGAGAGTGGAGCACACGTTTATGCGGAGGGGTTATGCTGCCAGATTGGATCGCATTTATATAACTCTTGAGATTACAGTGGAACGTGTGCTGATGGTAGACTTTGGTTTTTCGGACCACCGTGCCGTTTTGGCAGAGGTGGCGTGGGATGGTATGGTTTGCCGGTATGCGGGTTATTGGAAAATGAATGTGAGGTTACTTCAGGGGGAGGGGGAGGGGTTGTCATTCAGGGACTGGTGGAGGCAACTCTGGGAGGCACGCAACAACGAGGAGGATGTATTGGGATGGTGGGAGAAGCACACTAAACTGCGAATTAAGGAGTATTATCAGCAAAGAGGACGGGATGAGGCATGGTGGAGGTTTGGTTTACAGAAATACCTTGAGGGGCAACTCAATGATTGTTATGAATGGGGAGGGGGTGGTAGTCATGGGGATATAGAGGATCTAAGGGGAAGATTGAAGGATATACAAAATTCTTGCTTCGATGCGATACGTGTGAGGGGTGGGTTAGAGGAGGTACTATGGGGAGACAAACCGTCAGGATGTATTTTGCAGAGGTTCAGGGAAAGGCAGCAGAGGACCACGATCATAGGATTAGAGGCACGTAAAGGGGTGGGGGATATAGGGTGGGGCAGGTACTAAGTACCACTGATGGAATGAGTAACTATGCTGATTATTGGTTTAGGGAGAATTTTAAGCAGGGGGAGGGTGGAGGAAGGGAGGGGGAGATTATAGGGGAAGGAATTCTGGGAGTTTTAGGGGAGGAGGAGAGAGCGGTGCTAGGGGGTAGGATCAGTGAGCAGGAGGTGGGGGAGGCGGTAATGAGCTTGAGTAGGGGAAAGGCACCGGGGATTGATGGGATCCCTAACGATTTCTATATTGCACATTGGGATTGTATGAAGGAATGTCTGGTCTCTTTGCTTAACTGTATGAAGGAAGGGGGAGTGCTGGGGGAGATGCAGGGCACAGGGGTAGTTGTTTTGGTTCATAAAGGAGGGGGGGGGGAGGACCCTGGGTGCCTATAGGGCGATCTCCCTCATGTGTGCTGATTATAAGCTTTTTGCGAAGGTTTTAGGTAATCGCATGAAGAAGGTGATTGACCTTGTTCTACATAGAGGACAGTATGGGATACCAGGTCGAAGTATGCGTGAGGGGCATGGGAGAATTAGGGATTTTGTGGAGGGCAGACAAGGGGGGGGGTTGTCTTGGGGATCGATTGGAAGCAGGCTTATGACTGTGTAGATAGATGTATGTTGTGGAGTACTTTACAAAAACAGGGTTTTGGGGATGAGATTGTGCGGTGGGTGACTACTTTGTATACGCCTGTGAGGGTCAGAGTACAGGTTAATGGGAAGTTAGGGCTGCCGGTGCAGTTGGGGAGGGGTTTGCGACAGGGTTGTCCCTTGTCTCAAATCCTCTTTGCATGCATGCAGGACCCATTTTACAGGCTTATAGAGGAAGGAGTGTGGGAACGGGGAGGGGAGGGTCCTGGCAGATGTGGGATTGTGGGGTATGTGGATGACACCACAGTTTTGGTGGGAGGGGAAATAGGATTGGGGAATGTGGGACGTATAATAGAGATTTTTGGTGGGGCGACCGGGATGAGGGTTAATGGAGCAAAGTCTAAGTTATTGGAAGTAGGTACGTGGGTGGGGGGGGGGAAGTGTATGGGTGGAACGTTGTGGATAGAATTAAGATCTGTGGGGTTGTGTACATGGCGGATGCTGGGATGGCACAGAGGATAAATTCAAGGGAAGTTGTGAGTAGAGCGATGGGTAGGATGCGAGGGTGGAGGGCCGGGGATGTAACATTACAGCAGAGGGTGATGGTGGTAAACACTCTTGTGTATAGTAAAGTGTGAGGAGTGGCAGAAGTCTGTCCCCTGAGGTCGTGTGATATTCAGGAATTGGAGAGGGGGGTTCTGAGGTATGTGTGGGGTTATGGGAGGCCATGGCTACGGTAGGAGGTGGTGATGACGGGCGTGCGGCAGGGTGGGCTGGGTCTTACACCTTTGGACACACGAGCGAAGGCAATGTATGTGAAGCAGCGGTACCTGAGGGCAGGAGGGGAGAGGGGTATAAGGGTGGGAGTGGTCATGGAGGATATGAGGAAATGGTGGAAAGGGAAGGCGTTATTGGTGTGTGAAGATATGGTGCGTAATTTGTTGACAATACGGGATGCAAGAAAAGTAAGGGTAAGTAGGCTTGGGAGGACAGGTAGGCAGAGTGAGGTGATACAGGGAGTAGATACATACCCGATGTATGATTGGAGGGGCATTTGGGAAGACTTTCGAAAGATTAGATTAAAGCCGAAGGTTCGTGAATTGGTATATAGGTTCTTTCTGGGAATTCTAGCTTCAAGGTCTGTGCTATATAGAATGGGTTATGTAGGTGTGGGGAATTGTCTGCATTGTGGGGAGGAGGAGACGGCTTTTCATGCTGTATATTTTTGTGAAAACTTGGCGGTTGTACGGACATGGTTAGCGAGGGGTCCTAGGTATAGTGGCGGGGGGGTGGGGCGAAAAAACATTTCGACTTTGAGGGCTTTGCTTTTTGATGTGGGCGGGGTTTCCAAGGACATTCAGAGGGCAGTGATTTATGTGGTGGCAGATTTTTTATATTTGTCTTGGGGTATGCGGGAGGTAGGGGGTGATTGTAGGGTGCGGGCACTTGGGGCGAGTGTGTATCATATGGTTTGCAGGAATGGGCTACTATATGGGAGGGTGTGGGTAAATAGTTTTCCTTTGGGTTATCGTAATCTGACGGTAGGTGTAATGTTAGGGTTGTGTGTAGGGTAGAGCTGGGATGGGTTGTTTTCCCTAAACTGTCACTTTTGTTTTGTTTTGAGATCTGTGGAGGGTGGAATGTGGAATAAGAGTGTGTGGTAGTGGAGTATGTGGGTGTGTAGTCGTTAAGCATGAGGGGGGGGGGCATAGTGGGGGGTTAGTTAATTATTTTATAGTTAAGTGAACAATAGTCAGATGTTGTGACGTCTAGTGTAAGTGGCATTTAATTTTGCAATGCGGAAAAGGGGGTGGGTTGTAAGTAATTATGATGGGATCATAACGACATGCAATTGAATGTGTGTACACAGTATTTAGAAGACGGGAAGGAGTTGTGAGACTTGACAATATTTATATTAAATCTTAAGTAAATTTTTATGGAATTCTGTGTAATGACAATGTTCACCTCGTAGTCAGGTGATAAGTAGAATAGAAATATTCATGCTAATTGTAATATATTTTGATTGATGAAATATACAATATTGTATTTAGCATAGGAGTAAGGGATAAAAAGCATAGGGGATGAGGGATATTTTGTGTCAGCACAAAGAGGAACCAGCAGTGTGTATTTAGGAAATGAAAATTTATGTTTTGTGGCGGAGCCGATAATAGGGTTCTTTTATTTATTTAATGTATTGCAATGTAATTTTAAATAAAATAATATATATATATATATGTCGTGCCGAATAGGCAGAACTTGCGATCTTGGCTTAATTAGCAACGCTCATCTTGCCATATAGGACAAGTGAAAATTTATGTATGCAATAATTTCGCCAAAATCATTCTGAACCTAACGAAAAAAATATATTTCACTGTGTTTTTTTAGTATTAAATTGTTGCAAAGAAATCTAAAATATATTTAGTTGGGTTAGGCTAAAATAAATTGTTCTTGTTATAATAAGGTTAGGTAAGTTGCAGTATGACCTCTGGACTTCTGTTGCTTACACTTCTTGATATAAATCCCAGTAATCTATTTGCCTTATTACGTACACTTAGGCATTGCTGTCTTGGTTTAAGGTTGCTGCTTACCATAACTCCCAAGTCCTTTTCGCAATCTGTATGGCTAGGTTCTACATTATTTAACTTATAAGTTATGGACACTCCCGAGCTTCAGAACCTTGCATTTATCTACATTGAACTGCATCTGCCACTTTTCTGACCAAGAGTAGAGTTTGTCTAAATCCTCCTGAAGTTCCCTAACATCTACGTTTGAATCAATTATCCTACCTATCTTCGTGTCATCGGCGAATTTGCTCATATCACTAGTAATTCCTTCATCAAGATCATTGATATATATTATAAACAACAACGGGCCCAAGACTGATCCCTGTGGAATGCCACTTGTTACTGATCCCCACTCGGATTTAACCCCATTTATGGACACTCTCTGCTTCCTGTCTGTGAGCCATGATTCGATCCACGAGAGCACCCTTCCCCCAATGCCATGAGCTGCCACTTTCTTCAACAGTCTTTGGTGCGGAACTCTATCAAATGCCTTACTAAAATCTAAGTAAACAATATCAAATTCTTTATCGTGGTCAACAGCCTCAAAAGCTTTACTGAAGAAAGTTAATAAATTAGTTAGACAAGACCGGCCTCTTGTGAATCCATGCTGAGTATCCTTAATCAAGCTATGCTTATCGAGATGGCTTCTTATAATCTCAGCTATAATTGACTCTAGTAATTTGCCTACAATTGAGGTCAGGCTTATTGGGCGGTAATTTGACGGTAACGACTTGTCCCCTGTTTTAAAAATAGGAATTACATTAGCCATCTTCCACATATCAGACACTACACCTGTTTGAAGAGATAAATTAAAAATATTAGTTAATGGTTCACAGAATTCCAATTTGCATTCCTTAAGAACCCTTGAAAAAACCTCATCAGGACCCGGTGACTTATTTTGCTTCAGTCGGTCTATCTGCTTCACAACCATTTCACTAGTGACTGTGATGTTACATAATTTATCTTCTTCTGATCCACTATAAAAATTAATTACCGGAATATTATTAGTGTCTTCTTGTGTAAAAACCGAGAGAAAATAATTATTTAAAATCGAGCACATTTCATTCTCTTTGTCAGTAAGATGCCCATAGTTATTTTTAAGGGGACCTATCTTATCTCTGAATTTTGTTCTATAGACCTGGAAAAAACTTTTTGGGTTAGTTTTACAATCCCTAGCAACTTTAATTTCATAGTCCCTTTTAGCTTTTCTTATCCCCTTTTTAATGTCCCTCTTAATGTCAATATACTGATTCATAAGATGACCCTCGCCTCTTTTGATACGCCTATAAATTCCTTTCTTATGCCCTAGTAGATATTTCAGCCTATTATTCATCCATTTTGGGTCATTTCTATTTGATCTAATTTCCTTATAAGGGATAAACGTTCTTTGAGCAGCATGTATTGTGTTCAGAAAACTGTCATATTGATAGCTCTCTTCGTTACCCAGTCAACAGATGATAAGTGTTCTCTAAGCCCATCGTAATCTGCTAAGCGAAAATCTGGGACAGTTACTGAGTTATCCCTACTATCGTACTTCCATTCAATTCTAAATGTAATTGATTTGTGGTCGCTAGCACCCAGTTCCTCTGAAACTTCTAAATTATTAACAAGGGATTCATTGTTTGCCAGAACTAAGTCAAGCAGGTTATTTCCCCTTGTAGGTTCTGTCACAAACTGCTCCAAAAAACAATCCTGAACTACTTCTAAGAAGTCGTATGATTCTAAATTTCCAGTCAAGAGATTCCAATCAATATGACTAAAGTCTCCTAGAATTACTACATTATCGTGCCTTGTGGTCTTAACAATTTCCTCCCATAGTAGTCTCCCTTGGTCCCTATCTAAGTTTGGGGGACGGTATATCACTCCTAAAATCAGTTTTTCATGCCCCTCTAAAAATTCTATCCAAACAGACTCTGTATGTGTTACTTCAGACTTAATACCCGTTTTTATGCAGAGTTCAAACGATCTCGGACATACAATGCCACCCCACCCCCCTTCCCGATACTTCTATTTACTTGGAACAATTTAAAACCCTGAATATGACATTCTGCAGGCATGTCCCGACTTTTTGAATTAAACCACGTCTCAGTTAGGGCAAATACATCAATGTTACCTGCACTAGCAACTAATCTCAACTCGTCCATCTTATTCC
>NW_027197620.1:0-57941 GCF_038502225.1 Cherax quadricarinatus | reverse complement strand
ATGTGTGTGAGACAGTAGGTAGAATGTGTGTGTGTGAGGCAGTAGGTAGAATGTGTGTGTGAGACAGTAGGTAGAATGTGTGTGTGAGACAGTAGGTAGAATGTATGTGTGTGAGGCAGTAGGTAGAATGTGTGTGTGTGAGGCAGTAGGTAGAATGTATGTGTGTGAGGCAGTAGGTAGAATGTGTGACAGTAGGTAGAATGTGTGTGTGTGAGACAGTAGGTAGAATGTATGTGTGTGAGACAGTAGGTAGAATGTATGTGTGTGAGACAGTAGGTAGAATGTATGTGTGTGAGACAGTAGGTAGAATGTATGTGTGTGAGACAGTAGGTAGAATGCGTGAGACAGTAGGTAGAATGTGAGTGTGAGATAGTAGATAGAATGTGTGTGTGAGGCAGTAGGTAGAATGTATGTGTGAGGCAGTAGGTAGAATGTGTGTGTGTGTGTGAGACAGTAGGTAGAATGTGTGTGTGAGACAGTAGGTAAAATGTATGTGTGTGTGTGTGTGTGTGTGTGTGTGTGTGAGTGTGTACTCACCTAATTGTACTCACCTAATTGTGGTTGCAGGGGTCGAGACTCAGCTCCTGGCCCCGCCTCTTCACTGATCGCTACTGGATCCTCTCTCTCTCTGCTTCCTGAGCTTTGTCATACCTCTTCTTAAAACTATGTATGGTTCCTGCCTCCACTACTTCACTTGCTAGGCTATTCCACTTGCTGACAACTCTATGACTGAAGAAATACTTCCTAACGTCCCTGTGACTCGTCTGAGTCTTCAGCTTCCAGTTGTGACCCCTTGTCCCTGTGTCCCCTCTCTGGAACATCCTATCTCTGTCCACCTTGTCTATTCCCCGCCGTATCTTGTATGTCGTTATCATGTCTCCCCTGACCCTTCTGTCCTCCAGTGTCGTCAGTCCGATTTCCCTTAACCTTTCCTCGTACGACATTCCCTTGAGCTCTGGGACTAGCCTTGTTGCAAACCTTTGTACTTTCTCTAACTTCTTGACGTGCTTGACCAGGTGTGGGTTCCAGACTGGTGCTGCATACTCCAGTATGGGCCTAACATACACAGTGTACAGTGTCTTGAACGATTCCTTATTAAGGTATCGGAACGCTATTCTCAGGTTTGCCAGGCGCCCGTATGCTGCAGCGGTTATTTGGTTGATGTGTGCCTCCGGTGATGTGGTCGTGTGTGTGTGTGTGTGTGTGTGTGTGTGTGTGTGAGGCAGTAGGTAGAATGTATGTGTGTGAGACAGTAGGTAGAATGTATGTGTGTGAGACAGTACGTAGAATGTGTGTGTGAGACAGTAGGTAGAATGCGTGTGTGACAGTAGGTAGAATATGTGTGTCAGACAGTAGACAGAATGTCTCTGTGGGACAGTAGGTAGAATGTATGTGTGCGACAGTAGGTAGAATGTGTGAGAGGCAGTAAGTAGAATGTATGTGTGTGAGACAGTAGGTAGAATGTATGTGTGTGAGACAGTAGGTAGAATGTATGTGTGTGAGACAGTAGGTAGAATGTATGTGTGTGAGACAGGTAGAATGTGTGTGAGACAGTAGGTAGAATGTATGTGTGTGAGACAGTAGGTAGAATGTGTGTGTGTGTGAGGCAGTAGGTAGAATGTATGTGTGTGAGACAGTAGGTAGAATGTATGTGTGTGAGACAGTAGGTAGAATGTGTGTGAGACAGTAGGTAGAATGTATGTGTGTGAGACAGTAGGTAGAATGTGTGTGTGAGACAGTAGGTAGAATGTATGTGTGTGAGACAGTAGGTAGAATGTGTGTGTGTGAGGCAGTAGGTAGAATGTATGTGTGTGAGACAGTAGGTAGAATGTGTATGTATGAGGCAGTAGGTAGAATGTGTATGTATGAGGCAGTAGGTAGAATATATGTGTGAGACAGTAGGTAGAATGTATGTGTGTGAGACAGTACGTAGAATGCGTGTGTGTGACAGAAGGCAGAATGTGTGTGTGAGACAGTAGGTAGAATGTATGTGTGAGGAAGTAGGTAGAATGTATGTGAGACAGTAGGTAGAATGTGTGTGTGAGGCAGTAGGTAGAATGTGTGTGTGTGTGAGACAGTAGGTAGAATGTGTGTGAGACAGTAGGTAGAATGTATGTGTGTGAGACAGTAGGTAGAATGTGTGTGTGTGAGACAGTAGGTAGAATGTGTGTGTGAGACAGTAGGTAGAATGTATGTGTGTGAGGCAGTAGGTAGAATGTGTGTGTGTGAGGCAGTAGGTAGAATGTATGTGTGTGAGACAGTAGGTAGAATGTATATGTGTGAGACAGTAGGTAGAATGCGTGTGAGACAGTAGGTAGAATGTGAGTGTGAGACAGTAGGTAGAATGTGTGAGACAGTAGGTAGAATGTATGTGTGTGAGGCAGTAGGTAGAATGTGTGTGTGAGACAGTAGGTAGAATGTGTGTGTGTGAGACAGTAGGTAGAATGTATGTGTGTGAGACAGTAGGTAGAATGTGTGTGTGTGAGACAGTAGGTAGAATGTGTGTGTGTGACAGTAGGTAGAATGTGTGTGTGTGAGACAGTAGGTAGAATGTATGTGTGTGAGACAGTAGGTAGAATGTATGTGTGTGAGGCAGTAGGTAGAATGTATGTGTGTGAGACAGTAGGTAGAATGCCTGGGCCCATTATGTACCTCTGTAATGTTGAGGTACAGTCCCTGGACCCATTACGTACCTTTGTAATGTTGAGGTACAGTCCCTGGACCCATTATGTACCTCTGTAATGTTGAGGTACAGTCCCTGGACCCATTATGTACCTCTGTAATGTTGAGGTACAGTCCCTGGACCCATTATGTACCTCTGTAATGTTGAGGTACAGTCCCTGGACCCATTATGTACCTCTGTAATGTTGAGGTACAGTCCCTGGACCCATTATGTACCTCTGTAATGTTGAGGTACAGTCCCTGGACCCATTATGTACCTCTGTAATGTTGAGGTACAGTCCCTGGACCCATTATGTACCTCTGTAATGTTGAGGTACAGTCCCTGGACCCATTATGTACCTCTGTAATGTTGAGGTACAGTCCCTGGACCCATTATGTACCTCTGTAATGTTGAGGTACAGTCCCTGGACCCATTATGTACCTCTGTAATGTTGAGGTACAGTCCCTGGACCCATTATGTACCTCTGTAATGTTGAGGTACAGTCCCTGGACCCATTATGTACCTCTGTAATGTTGAGGTACAGTCCCTGGACCCGTTATGTACCTCTGTAATGTTGAGGTACAGTCCCTGGACCCATTATGTACCTCTGTAATGTTGAGGTACAGTCCCTGGACCCATTATGTACCTCTGTAATGTTGAGGTACAGTCCCTGGACCCATTATGTACCTCTGTAATGTTGAGGTACAGTCCCTGGACCCATTATGTACCTCTGTAATGTTGAGGTACAGTCCCTGGACCCATTATGTACCTCTGTAATGTTGAGGTACAGTCCCTGGACCCATTATGTACCTCTGTAATGTTGAGGTACAGTCCCTGGACCCATTATGTACCTCTGTAATGTTGAGGTACAGTCCCTGGACCCATTATGTACCTCTGTAATGTTGAGGTACAGTCCCTGGACCCATTATGTACCTCTGTAATGTTGAGGTACAGTCCCTGGACCCATTATGTACCTCTGTAATGTTGAGGTACAGTCCCTGGACCCATTATGTACCTCTGTAATGTTGAGGTACAGTCCCTGGACCCATTATGTACCTCTGTAATGTTGAGGTACAGTCCCTGGACCCATTATGTACCTCTGTAATGTTGAGGTACAGTCCCTGGACCCATTATGTACCTCTGTAATGTTGAGGTACAGTCCCTGGACCCATTATGTACCTCTGTAATGTTGAGGTACAGTCCCTGGACCCATTATGTACCTCTGTAATCTTTTGACTACCACCCACAGGATGGGTATGGGGTGACTACCACCCACAGGATGGGTATGGGGTGACTACCGCCCACAGGATGGGTATGGGGTGACTACCACCCACAGGATGGGTATGGGGTGACTACCGCCCACAGGATGGGTATGGGGTGACTACCGCCCACAGGATGGGTATGGGGTGACTACCACCCACAGGATGGGTATGGGGTGACTACCGCCCACAGGATGGGTATGGGGTGACTACCGCCCACAGGATGGGTATGGGGTGACTACCACCCACAGGATGGGTATGGGGTGACTACCGCCCACAGGATGGGTATGGGGTGACTACCACCCACAGGATGGGTATGGGGTGACTACCGCCCACAGGATGGGTATGGGGTGACTACCACCCACAGGATGGGTATGGGGTGACTACCGCCCACAGGATGGGTATGGGGTGACTACCGCCCACAGGATGGGTATGGGGTGACTACCACCCACAGGATGGGTATGGGGTGACTACCGCCCACAGGATGGGTATGGGGTGACTACCGCCCACAGGATGGGTATGGGGTGACTACCGCCCACAGGATGGGTATGGGGTGACTACCGCCCACAGGATGGGTATGGGGTGACTACCGCCCACAGGATGGGTATGGGGTGACTACCGCCCACAGGATGGGTATGGGGTGACTACCGCCCACAGGATGGGTATGGGGTGACTACCGCCCACAGGATGGGTATGGGGTGACTACCGCCCACAGGATGGGTATGGGGTGACTACCGCCCACAGGATGGGTATGGGGTGACTACCGCCCACAGGATGGGTATGGGGTGACTACCGCCCACAGGATGGGTATGGGGTGACTGCCGCCCACAGGATGGGTATGGGGTGACTACCGCCCACAGGATGGGTATGGGGTGACTACCGCCCACAGGATGGGTATGGGGTGACTACCGCCCACAGGATGGGTATGGGGTGACTACCGCCCACAGGATGGGTATGGGGTGACTACCGCCCACAGGATGGGTATGGGGTGACTACCGCCCACAGGATGGGTATGGGGTGACTACCGCCCACAGGATGGGTATGGGGTGACTACCGCCCACAGGAGGGGTATATGTATATAATTCTACAGTCTTCAGATAACATTTATTATTGTATTAATAAAGCCACTGGGTGGCGAAACGTCTACAAAATAAAAATACCCAGATGTTGCATATCTGGCTAATTCATCATCTTGTCGGTACTGTGTAACACCGCTATATACCACCATATTTACCTATTCTTTTATTACTACCATTATCTGGACTTACTAGTTTAAAGTTTTTCCTGTTTGTCCTACGTGTAACTACAGTGTTTGTGTCTGTGTATTACATCAAGTATTAGTTTAATACAACTGTGTGTGATGTATGTTATTGTATTATATTAGTGTAATACAACTGTGTGTGATGTATGTTAGTGTATTATGTTATTGTATTAACAAAATCAACAGCACTACCAGGCAGGTGCAAAAGTGTAGCTCTGTCAGCAGTAACATTACACCCATAGCAGCTACCAGTGCCGGCCAAGAACGAGAGGTAATGAGGTGTGATCCAGAGGGAAGAGAAAGGAAGCTCTAAATAGCTCAAAATAGCTCCTTGAGGAGTCCCTCACCTTTCGAGGAGTCAGTGGCTGCCGCCGCTGCTGCTGCTGCTGGCCTGCTGCTTTCTCCTTCGCAACCCAAGACTGTACCCATGTCTGCTGGCTACTGGTACATTGTTCGGCTCCACACTGAAGGGGGGGGGAGGAGCTCTGAGCCTGGCTACTAGCACATTGTTCCACTACACACTAGGGGAGATATGGGCCTGGCTGCTAGTACATTGTTCCACTATACACTAGGGAGTTCTGAGCCTGGCTGCTAGTACATTGTTACACTATACACTAGGGAGATCTGAGCCTGGCTGCTAGTACATTGTTACACTATACACTAGGGAGATCTGAGCCTGGCTGCTAGTACATTGTTCCACTACACACTAGGGGAGATCTGAGCCTGGCTGCTAGTACATTGTTCCACTACACACTAGGGGAGATCTGAGCCTGGCTGCTAGTACATTGTTCCAATATACACTAGGGAGATCTGAGCCTGGCTGCTAGTACATTGTTCCACTACACACTAGGGGAGATCTGAGCCTGGCTGCTAGTACATTGTTCCACTACACACTAGGGGAGATCTGAGCCTGGCTGCTAGTACATTGTTCCAATATACACTAGGGAGATCTGAGCCTGGCTGCTAGTACATTGTTCCACTACACACTAGGGGAGATCTGAGCCTGGCTGCTAGTACATTGTTCCAATATACACTAGGAGGAGATCTGAGCCTGGCTGCTAGTACATTGTTACACTATACACTAGGGAGATCTGAGCCTGGCTGCTAGTACATTGTTCCACTACACACTAGGGGAGATCTGAGCCTGGCTGCTAGTACATTGTTCCACTACACACTAGGGGAGATCTGAGCCTGGCTGCTAGTACATTGTTACACTATACACTAGGGAGATCTGAGCCTGGCTGCTAGTACATTGTTACACTATACACTAGGGAGATCTGAGCCTGGCTGCTAGTACATTGTTACACTACACACTAGGGAGATCTGAGCCTGGCTGCTAGTACATTGTTCCACTACACACTAGGGGAGATCTGAGCCTGGCTGCTAGTACATTGTTACACTAAACACTAGGAGGAGATCTGAGCCTGGCTGCTAGTACATTGTTACACTATACACTAGGGAGATCTGAGCCTGGCTGCTAGTACATTGTTACACTACACACTAGGGGAGATCTGAGCCTGGCTGCTAGTACATTGTTCCACTAAACACTAGGAGGAGATCTGAACCTGGCTGCTAGTACATTGTTCCACTAAACACTAGGAGGAGATCTGAGCCTGGCTGCTAGTACATTGTTCCACTAAACACTAGGAGGAGATCTGAGCCTGGCTGCTAGTACATTGTTCCACTAAACACTAGGAGGAGATCTGAGCCTGGCTGCTAGTACATTGTTACACTATACACTAGGGAAATCTGAGCCTGGCTGCTAGTACATTGTTCCACTAAACACTAGGAGGAGATCTGAACCTGGCTGCTAGTACATTGTTACACTATACACTAGGGAAATCTGAGCCTGGCTGCTAGTACATTGTTCCACTAAACACTAGGAGGAGATCTGAACCTGGCTGCTAGTACATTGTTCCACTAAACACTAGGAGGAGATCTGAACCTGGCTGCTAGTACATTGTTACACTATACACTAGGGAAATCTGAGCCTGGCTGCTAGTACATTGTTACACTAAACACTAGGAGATCTAAGCCTGGCTGCTGGTACATTGTTACACTAAACACTAGGAGATCTGAGCCTGGCTGCTGGTACATTGTTACACTAAACACTAGGAGATCTAAGCCTGGCTGCTGGTACATTGTTACACTAAACACTAGGAGATCTGAGCCTGGCTGCTGGTACATTGTTACACTAAACACTAGGAGATCTAAGCCTGGCTGCTGGTACATTGTTACACTAAACACTAGGAGGAGATCTGAGCCTGGCTGCTGGTACATTGTTACACTAAACACTAGGAGGAGATCTGAACCTGGCTGCTAGTACATTATTCCAGTGAACGCTCAGAAGATCGTTGAGACTGTCTACTGGTGCAGTGTTCCACTATACTAACACAATACTTCACAATATTCCTTAATGCTTAGTAATAACCCACATGGAGACAAACTCAGACGATTGATCTGTATATTTCAACCTCTTTCTGGGGTCCTCTTCAGCAGATCTGCTGAAGAGGACCCCAGAAGGGGTCGAAATACACAGACCAATCAATCTTCCGCATTTTTGTCTCCATGTAGGAATTAGATACTTAACCGCGAAGGAAACTGATACTGAAGAAGTTCGTACTGGGACAACGTCTTGCTCTAAGTAGAGCTTCACTGTGATAAAGCTCTATACAGAGCAAAACAATGAGCCAATAGAACTTTTTACTGCAGCGTGTTTATTGGTGAAATAGACACTTGGGTATCTTTAATATGGAAACTTTTGGCCAACTAGTGGCTTCCTCAGTCCAATACAAGGAAGAATGGTTGAATATCAGAAGGGGTATGAGGTAATCAGTCCCTCAGCCTGGAGTCGACGGACTGATCACATCGACTCCAAGCTGAGGAACTGATTACCCCAAACTCATCTTCAACCATTCTTCTCTGTATTGGACTGAGGAAGCCACTGTGTAGCAAAACGTTTCGACAATGTAGACACTATAGGCAATATAGACACACCTGGAGAGAGTTTCGGGGGGCGTTGACCCCCGAAACCCTCTCCAGGTAAACTTCAGGTAAACCCAAGTGTTGCACAAGTTTAATTCATCATATTATCGGTTCTATGAACCAGTTGTCAACAAACAAGTATATTTTTTTTAGGTAAGACACATATGCAACAGTTAGGTATCTTTATTATGAAACGTTTCGCCTACACAGTAGGCTTCTTCAGTCAAGTACAGAAAAGTTGATAGAAGCAGAAGATACTTGATGACGATGTAATCAGTCCATCATCCTTAAAGTTTTGAGGTGGTCAGTCCCTCAGTCTGGAGAAGAGCATTGTTCCATGGTATGAAACAAAAGGGTGATGGACTGATTACATCGTCTTCAAGTCTCTTCTGCTTCTATCAACTTTTCTGTACTTGACTGAAGAAGCCTACTGTGTAGGCGAAACGTTTCATAATAAAGATACCTAACTGTTGCATATGTGTCTTACCTAACAACCTGTCGGTATTTTATACCATTTTAATGTTCAAGTATTTTTTTGACAGGTGTCAACAGTGCACTGTCTGGGTGCGCATTTCACTGCCTTTCCTATACAGAGCACATACACGTCCTCTTAATTAACTATATCAACTTTCACTGTTCACTGAATACACAAATAACCCTCACATAGGAGAGAGGAGCTTATGACGACGTTTCGGTCCGACAGTGCGACTTTGTAAATGGTCCAAGTCGGACCGAAAAAATCGCCCGAAATCGTCTAAATATACAATAAAACGATATTTTAGCACATTTTTCTTATTTTTTTTGTTATTGTTTCAATCATTTTTTAAAAATATATGAAATATTCAAAATTAATAATGATTATTGTCGACTTTTAAGCTCCTCTCTCTCCTACGTGCGAGTTATTTGTATACAACTAGATATACAGTGGACCCCCGCATAACGATTACCTCCGAATGCGACCAATTATGTAAGTGTATTTATGTATGTGCGTTTGCACGTGTAAGTTTGGGGGTCTGAAATGGACTAATCTACTTCACAATATTTCTTATGGGAACAAATTCGGTCAGTACTGACACCTGAACATACATCTGGAGTGAAAAAAATATCGTTAACCGGGGGTCCACTGTACTTCGGTCGCTCCGTGATTCGAGAATGGTATCCCTGTGTTGCACACCTGGAGTTTACCTGGAGAGAGTTCCGGGGGTCAGCGCCCCCGCGGCCCGGTCTGTGACCAGGCCTCCTGGTGGATCAGAGCCTGATCAACCAGGCTGCTACTGCTGGCTGCACGCAAACCAACGTACGAGCCACAGCCCGGCACAACCCCAGCCTCCTGCACCTCACTGTACAGAATTGGAACAGTACAGCATAAGTTCGAATACACTTAAATATTAGCATTAAATGTTAGAAGCGAATGAGAAAAGGCTTTGCAAGTCATCAAATGGAAAGTAATGGCCATTTTTTTTCAGTAACAATAGCAGGCTATTACATATACAGCTAAAATATATTTCAAACCTTTTAAACTGTGTGGATTATTGGTTTTTATCAAAGGGTAAGGAGGGGGCTCAGCCCCCTCTATTTTTCCCCACGACCCCTCCTTTCCATTAGCAGAAATGAAGCGAGATCAAATATCGTGCATCGAAACCCTCATAATTTCTTTACAAGAGAAATAACAAGGGGCGTTGACCCCCAGAACACCCTCCAGGTAGACTACAGGTAGTATCTTAGGTGCTAAACTGAGATAAATGTCCTAAGATACACAAACACATCAAGCATGACGCTCTGAGTGGAACACTGTGGAACAAAGTTCACATCTGAGTGGAACATTGTAGAGCAAAGATTATTGTTGAGTGTAACATTGTGGAACAAAGACAGTCTTTGGGCTCTTGATGTTTCGCTCAATTTGAACTATCGGCAAAATCATTCACGAGAACATTAAGTCATAATACCATGGCTGGAACAATTCATAACCCATAATACCACGGCTGGAACAATTCATAACCAACAATACAGTGGTTGGAACAATTCATAAATCACAATATCATAGCCAGAACAGTTATTAACTAACCCACAATATCGTGGATGGAACAATTTATAACCTACAATACCGTGGCTGGAACAATTCACTGCTCAAGTGCAGAGCTCGGGTCCACGGTCGATAACGAACCCAGTATCGAGCGGTACAGTCGTGTAGGAGGACTTAATGAACCCTCTCACACACACACACACACACACACACACACACACACACACACACACACACACACACACACACACACACACACACACACACACACACACACGACCTGACGACACTGGAGGACAGGAGAGATAGGGGGGACATGATAACGACATACAAAATACTGAGAGGAATTGACAAGGTGGACAAAGACAGGATGTTCCAGAGATTGGACACAGTAACAAGGGGACACAGTTGGAAGCTGAAGACACAGATGAATCACAGGGATGTTAGGAAGTATTTCTTCAGCCACAGAGTAGTCAGTAAGTGGAATAGTTTGGGAAGCGATGTAGTGGAGGCAGGATCCATACATAGCTTTAAGCAGAGGTATGATAAAGCTCACGGCTCAGGGAGAGTGACCTAGTAGCGATCAGTGAAGAGGCGGGGCCAGGAGCTCGGACTCGACCCCCGCAACCTCAACTAGGTGAGTACACACACACACACACACACACACACACACACACACACACACAAACACACACACACACACACACACACACACACACACTATGAATCGACACTTTCAACCACAAATAGGTGAGTACACACACAGGTGTCAGAAAAGTGGAACAATCTGGAGAGTGATGCAACCTCCCTTCCTGTAAGCTTTTGCACCCTTGAAATGTGTCACTCTTCAGTTCACGAAAGGGAGTGCTATAACTTATATTGCCAGGTACACCACCTAAAGGGGTCAAGAAGACACAGAACATTCAGACCTGGGTAGCCACAGCCACTCCAGAGAGAGCGCGCCAGGAAGGAAAAAAAGCTGGCAGGAAATGACAGAAATCGTACACAATCTCTGTTTCCGGAGTGGAATCACAGTCGATGGCCTCCACTCCAAAACAACAGATATTAGTGCCAGGAAAAAAAGACCTAATCAATACCAACAACCCGACGACATTCTTCTTTGTAAATATTCAGGGTCTAGAGCCAGCAACGAACAACAAAACACCTTTCATCCGTGGACTGCTTAAAGAGTCAAACGCAATGTTCCCGGTTTTCACAGAGACCCACATAAAGGACCGTTCCGTGACTGGAACGATACAAAAATAACTCGCACATAGAAGGGAGGAGCTTACGACGACGTTTCGGTCCGACTTGGACCATTTACAAAGTCGTAAGCTCCTTTCTTCTATGTGCGGGTTATTTTTGTATTTGACAATGAAATATGGATCCCAGGTTACAACCTATACCGATGTGACAGAGTAAACAGGAAAAAAGGGGGGAGAGCCTTTATATCACAGTCACTGATATGCTCGGAACTACTAAATGCCTCAAATGATGTAGTTGAAGTTTTGGCAGTAAAGATCGAAAACCAAAACCTGGTCATTGTGGTAGTCTACAAGCCTCCAGATGTAACTTCCCAACAATTCCAGGAACAGCTTTTGAAAATTGACCACTGTCTGGAAAATCTTTCAGCTCCTGTCCCCAACATCTTGCTCCTGGGGGGTTTTCAACCAAAGACACCTAAAATGGAGGAATATAGCAAATAATATTGTAACAGTAATAACACCAGGAGGCAGCTCTGATGAAAACTCACACACACACGAGCTTTTAAATCTCTGCACCAAATTCACCTTAAACCAGCGAATAATAGAGCCTACTAGATTGAAAAATACGCTGGACCTCATCTTCACCAACAATCATGATCTTATACGAAATATTACCATATCAAAAACAATATACTCAGATCACAACATAATCGAGGTTCAGACATGTATGCGTGGAGCCCCAGACTGACAAAATGTGATCAGTCACGAGGGAGCCTTCACCAAATTCAATTTTAATAACAAAAACATAAGGTGGGACCAAGTAAACCAAGTCCTAAATGATATAAACTGGGAAGATAGACTAAACTACACGGATCCAAACCTATGTCTAGAACAAATTAACTTTGTGGCACTCGAGTTATGCTCAAGGCATATTCCCTTAAGATCAAGGAGATGTAAACTAGAAAGAGAAAGATGCTCCCTATACAGGCAATAGCAAAGAATAACAGAGTAGCTAGAAGAGAATAATATATCTGTAATATGTAGAAAGACACTGGTCAGAGAAATAGCAAACGTCGAACTAAAACTAAAGGAATCTTACAGGAGTCAGGAATCGCGGGAAGAACTAAAATGCATAAATGAAACTGAAAGAAACCCAAAGTATTTCTTTTCTTATGCCAAATCAAAGTCGAGAACAACGTCCAGTATTGGGCCCCTACTTAAACAAGATGGGTCCTACACAGATGACAGCAAGGAAATGAGTGAGCTACTCAAGTCCCAATATGACTCAGTTTTTAGCAAGCCGCTAACTAGACCTGAGTCGATGATTTAAATTATTTTTTTATGAAAGAGACATAGAATTTGGTAGACTCAAACATATCTGATATTATCCTGACGCCAAATGACTTCGAAAAGGCGATAAATGACATGCCCATGCACTCTACCCCAGGCCCAGACTCATGGAACTCCGTGTTCATCAAGAACTGCAAGAAGCCCCTATCACGAGCTCTTACCATCCTATGGAGAGGGAGCATGGACTTGGGGGTCGTCCCACAGTTACTAAAAACAACAGACATAGCCCCACTCCACAAAGGGGGCAGTAAAGCAATAGCAAAGAACTACAGACCGATAGCACTAACGTCCCATATCATAAAAATCTTTGAAAGGGTCCTAAGAAGCAAGATCGCCACCCATCTAGAAACCCATCAGTTACACAACCCAGGGCAACATGGGTTTAGAACAGGTCGCTCCTGTCTGTCCCAGCTACTGGACCACTACGACAAGGTCCTGGATGCTCTAGAAGATAAACAAAACGCAGATGTGGTATACACAGACTTTGCAAAAAGCCACCATGATGTAATAGCGCACAAAATGCGTGATAAAGGAATAACAGGAAAAGTTGTTAGATGGATCTATAATTTCCTAACAAACAGAACACAAAGAGTAGTAGTCAACAGAGTAAAGTCTGAGGCGGCTACGGTGAAAAGCTCTGTTCCACAAGGCACAGTACTCGCTCCCATCTTGTTTCTCATCCTCATATCTGACATAGACAAGGATGTCAGCCACAGCACCGTGTCTTCCTTTGCAGATGACACCCGAATCTGCATGACAGTGTCTTCCATTGCAGACACTGCAAGGCTCCAGGCGGACATCAACTAAATCTTTAAATGGGCCACAGAAAACAATATGAAGTTCAGTGATGAGAAATTTCAATTACTCCAATATGGAAAACGTGAGGAAATTAAAACTACATCGGAGAATAAAACAAATTCCAACAACACAACAGAGCGAAAAACCAACGTCAAAGACCTGGGAGTGATCATGTCGGAGGATCTTTCCTTCAAGGACCATAACATTGTATCAATCGCATCTGCTAGAAAAATGAGAGGATGGATAATGAGAAACTTCAAAACTAGGGAGGCCAAGCCCATGATGACACTCTTCAGGTCACTTGTTCTATCTAGGCTGGAACATTGCTGCACACTAACAGTACCTTTCAAGGCAGGTGAAATTACTGACCTAGAAAATGTACAGAGAACCTTCAAGGCACACATAAGTGCGGTAAAACACCTCAATTACAGGGAATGCTTGAAGTTCCTCAACCTGTACTCCCTAGAATGCAGGCGGGAGAGATACATGATTATATACACTTGGAAAATCCTAGAGGGAGACCCGGTCTGAGACCAGGCCTCGTTTTGGATGAGGGCCTGCTCAGCCAGGTTGTTACTGCTAACCGCACGTAAACCGACGTACGAAACACAGCCCGGCTGGTCAGGTATTGACTTTAGGTGCCTGTCCAGTACCTTCTTGAAGACAGCCAGGAGTCTATTGTTAATCCCCCTTATGTATGCTGGGAGGCAGTTGAACAGTCTTGGGCCCCTGACACTTATTGTGTTGTCTCTCAGTGTACTCTTGGCGCCCCTGCTTTTCATCGGGGGGATGTTGCATCTCCTGCCGAGTCTTTTGCTTTCACAGGGAGTGATTTTCGTGTGCAGGTTTGGTACTAATCCCTCCAGGATTTTCCAAGTGTATATAATCATGTATCTTTTATATACCATCCCCAATAATTCAGGTGCTTTATCGTATTTATGTGTGCCGTTGAAGGTTCTCTGTACATTCTCCAGATCACCAATTTCACCAGCCTTGAAGAGGCCGTTAGTGTACAGCAATATTCCAGCCTAGAAAGAACACGTGATCTGAAGAGAACCATTATGGGCTTGGCATCCCCAGGTTTGAAGATTCTCAATATCCATCCTATCATTTTCCTAGCAGATGTGTTAGATACGTTGTTGTGATCTCCTGAGGCGAACATCAACCAAATAACTGCTGCAGCATATGGGTGCCTGGCAAACATAAAAACAGCGTTCGGACACCTTAACAGGGAATCGTTGAAGACTGTACACCGTATACGTCAGGTCCATAGTGGAGTATGCAGCACCAATATAGAACCCACACCTGGTCAAGCACATCAAAGAAATTAGAGAAAGTGTAAAGGTTTGCAACAAGACTAGTCCCGGAGCTAAGGGGTATGTCCTACGGGGAGAGGTTAAGGGCCACCTAAGTTCCCCCGTCTTCTAATAATATGTTAATTTTTCCCTATAATCTACCATGTTCATAACCGCAAGTGCTTTGACTCTTTCTTTAATTCATGGTATAACTTAACGAATCTTTGAGGACAATTGTGTTGTAGAGGTGTGAGAAAAGCTGGAGACAACTGTGTTGAGGACAATTGTGTTGCAGAGGTGTGAGAAAAGCTGGAGACAACTGTGTTGAGGACAATTGTGTTGCAGAGGTGTGAGAAAAACTGGAGACAACTGTGTTGAGGACAATTGTGTTGTAGAGGTGTGAGAAAACCTGGAGACAACTGTGTTGAGGACAACTGTGTTGTAGAGGTGTGAGAAAAGCTGGAGACAACTGTGTTGAGGACAACTGTGTTGTAGAGGTGTGAGAAAAGCTGGAGACAACTGTGTTGAGGACAATTGTGTTGTAGAGCAAAGCTCACACCTCTACAACACAATTATCCTCAGATTTGTTAAGTTATACCATGAATTATCCTCAGATTTGTTAAGTTATACCATGAATTAAGTAAAGATCCTGGACTTCACCTTACGAAACAAAGTAAATGTGATAATAATTATGAACAAGATAGATTATAGTGGAAAAATGAACATGTTAGAAGACGGGGGAACTTAGGTGCCTCTAAAGTACTGCCTCTCCGCCCCGCCCTCAAATTATTATAATCAAAGAGAAACGCAAAACCCACAAGGGTCACAGAACGCTGCTCCCTCCCTCGCTAACCCAGCTAATCTTTCATTTTAAAATGCAAATTTTCCCATCCACGGCAGCGCAAAATAAAGATGTCCTCTCGTAACATAGAAAATATGTCATGTGACAGACCATGAAGCTGAACTCTCCTCCAGGCTGAGGGACTGACCCCCTCAAACACTACTTTCTACAAGACTGATAGACTAATTACATCATCTTTATCTCACTGCTACTCCTAATATCTAATGGTAAGCCAGTGGAAGGTCTCGGGCAGATGACCAAAAAGCTCCTGCTGCCTGAGACCCGCGTCACGAAACACTTGTCCTGATTCGTGACAAACCTCAGTTAACCTGCTGCCTCTGTATTTGACTGAAGAAGTCTACCGTGTAGGTGAAACGTTTCGTCAATAAAGACACTCAACTGTTGTACACGCGTCTTAATCTTCAACTTGTCCATATTTAATACCATTAATAAATATCACAACACCTAAATACAACAAGAAAGTAACTACCATACAAGAAGGTAACTACCATACAAGAAGGTAACTACCATACAACAAGGTAACTACCATACAACAAGAACGTAACTACCATACAACAAGAACGTAACTACCATACAAGAAGGTAACTATCATACAAGAAGGTAACTACCATACAACAAGAAGGTAACTACCATACAACAAGAAGGTAACTACCATACAAGAAGGTAACTACCATACAACAAGAATGTAACTACCATACAAGAAGGTAACTATCATACAAGAAGGTAACTACCATACAACAAGAAGGTAACTACCATACAATAAGAAGGTAACTACCATACAACAAGAACGTAACTACCATACAAGAAGGTAACTATCATACAAGAAGGTAACTACCATACAACAAGAAGGTAACTACCATACAACAAGAAGGTAACTACCATACAAGAAGGTAACTACCATACAACAAGAATGTAACTACCATACAAGAAGGTAACTATCATACAAGAAGGTAACTACCATACAACAAGAAGGTAACTACCATACAAGAAGGTAACTACCATACAAGAAGGTAACTACCATACAACAATAAGGTAACTACCATACAAGAAGGTAACTACCATACAAGAAGGTAACTATCATAAAAGAATGTAACTACCATACAACAAGAAGGTAACTACCATACAACAAGAAGGTAACTACCATACAACAAGAACGTAACTACCATACAAGAAGGTAACTATCATAAAAGAATGTAACTACCATACAACAAGAAGGTAACTACCATACAACAAGAAGGTAACTACCATACAAGAAGGTAACTACCATACAAGAAGGTAACTACCATACAACAAGGTAACTACCATACAACAAGAAGGTAACTACCATACAAGAAGGTAACTACCATACAACAAGAAGGTAACTACCATACAACAAGGTAACTACCATACAACAAGAAGGTAACTACCATACAACAAGAACGTAACTACCATACAAGAAGGTAACTATCATACAAGAAGGTAACTACCATACAACAAGAAGGTAACTACCATACAACAAGAAGGTAACTACCATACAAGAAGGTAACTACCATACAAGAAGGTAACTACCATACAACAAGAATGTAACAACCATACAAGAAGGTAACTATCATACAAGAAGGTAACTACCATACAACAAGAAGGTAACTACCATACAATAAGAAGGTAACTACCATACAACAAGAACGTAACTACCATACAAGAAGGTAACTATCATACAAGAAGGTAACTACCATACAACAAGAAGGTAACTACCATACAACAAGAAGGTAACTACCATACAAGAAGGTAACTACCATACAACAAGAATGTAACTACCATACAAGAAGGTAACTATCATACAAGAAGGTAACTACCATACAACAAGAAGGTAACTACCATACAAGAAGGTAACTACCATACAAGAAGGTAACTACCATACAACAATAAGGTAACTACCATACAAGAAGGTAACTACCATACAAGAAGGTAACTATCATAAAAGAATGTAACTACCATACAACAAGAAGGTAACTACCATACAACAAGAAGGTAACTACCATACAACAAGAACGTAACTACCATACAAGAAGGTAACTATCATAAAAGAATGTAACTACCATACAACAAGAAGGTAACTACCATACAACAAGAAGGTAACTACCATACAAGAAGGTAACTACCATACAAGAAGGTAACTACCATACAACAACAAGGTAACTACCATACAACAAGAAGGTAACTACCATACAAGAAGGTAACTACCATACAAGGTAACTACCATACAACAAGAAGGTAACTACCATACAACAAGGTAACTACCATACAACAAGAAGGTAACTACCATACAACAAGAACGTAACTACCATACAAGAAGGTAACTATCATACAAGAAGGTAACTACCATACAACAAGAAGGTAACTACCATACAACAAGAAGGTAACTACCATACAAGAAGGTAACTACCATACAACAAGAATGTAACTACCATACAAGAAGGTAACTATCATACAAGAAGGTAACTACCATACAACAAGAAGGTAACTACCATACAATAAGAAGGTAACTACCATACAACAAGAACGTAACTACCATACAAGAAGGTAACTATCATACAAGAAGGTAACTACCATACAACAAGAAGGTAACTACCATACAACAAGAAGGTAACTACCATACAAGAAGGTAACTACCATACAACAAGAATGTAACTACCATACAAGAAGGTAACTATCATACAAGAAGGTAACTACCATACAACAAGAAGGTAACTACCATACAAGAAGGTAACTACCATACAAGAAGGTAACTACCATACAACAATAAGGTAACTACCATACAAGAAGGTAACTACCATACAAGAAGGTAACTATCATAAAAGAATGTAACTACCATACAACAAGAAGGTAACTACCATACAACAAGAAGGTAACTACCATACAACAAGAACGTAACTACCATACAAGAAGGTAACTATCATAAAAGAATGTAACTACCATACAACAAGAAGGTAACTACCATACAACAAGAAGGTAACTACCATACAAGAAGGTAACTACCATACAAGAAGGTAACTACCATACAACAACAAGGTAACTACCATACAACAAGAAGGTAACTACCATACAAGAAGGTAACTACCATACAAGGTAACTACCATACAACAAGAAGGTAACTACCATACAAGAAGGTAACTACCATACAACAAGAAGGTAACTACCATACAACAAGAAGGTAACTACCATACAAGAAGGTAACTACCATACAACAAGAAGGTAACTACCATACAAGAAGGTAACTACCATACAAGAAGGTAACTACCATACAACAAGAAGGCAACTACCATACAACAACAAGGTAACTACCATACAAGAAGGTAACTACCATACAAGAAGGTAACTACCATACAAGAAGGTAACTACCATACAAAAAAGGTAACTACCATACAAGAAGGTAACTACCATACAAGAAGGTAACTACCATACAAGAAGGTAACTACCATATAACAAGAAGGTAACTACCATACAACAAGAAGGTAACTACCATACAAGAAGGTAACTACCGTACAACAAGAAGGTAACTACCATACAACAAGAAGGTAGCTACCATACAAGAAGGTAACTACCATACAACAAGAAGGTAACTACCATACAAGAAGGTAACTACCATACAAGAAGGTAACTACCATACAACAAGAAGGTAGCTACCATACAACAAGGTAACTACCATACAACAAGAAGGTAACTACCATACAACAAGAAGGTAACTACCATACAAGAAGGTAACTACCATACAACAAGAAAGTAACTACCATACAACAAGGTAACTACCATACAACAAGAAGGTAACTACCATACAACAAGAAGGTAACTACCATACAACAAGGTAACTACCATACAACAAGAAGGTAACTATCATACAACAAGGTAACTACCATACAAGAAGGTAACTACCATACAACAAGAAGGTAACTACCATAAAACAAGAAGATAACTACCATACAAGAAGGTAACTACCATACAAGAAGGTAACTACAATAAAACAAAAAGGTAACTGCCATACAAGAAGGTAACTACCATACAACAAGAAGGTAACTACCATACAGAAAGGTAACTACCATACAAGAAGGTAACTACCATACAACAAGAAGGTAACTACCATACAACAAGGTAACTACCATACAATAAGGTAACTACCATAAATCAAGAAGGTAATTACCATACAAGGTAACTACCATACAAGAAGGTAACTACCATACAACAAGAAGGTAACTACCATACAACAAGAAGGTAACTACAATAAAACAAGAAGGTAACTACCATAAAACAAGAAGGTAGCTACCATACAACAAGAAGATAACTACCATGTTACATCTAAATATAACAAGAAGGTAACTACCATAAAACAAGAAGGTAACTACCATACAACAAGAAGGTAACTACCATACAACAAGGTAACTACCATACAACAAGAATGTAACTACCAAACAACAAGAAGGTAACTACCATACAAGAAGGTAACTACCATACAAGAAGGTAACTACCATACAAGAAGGTAACTACCATACAAGAAGTTAACTACCATACAACAAGAAGGTAACTACCATACAAGGTAACTACCATACAACAAGAAGGTAACTACCATACAAGAAGGTAACTACCATAAAACAAGAAGGTAACTACCATAAAACAAGAAGGTAACTACCATACAAGAAGGTAACTACCATACAAGAAGGTAACTACCATACAAGAAGGTAACTACCATAAAACAAGAAGGTAACTACCATACAACAAGAAGGTAACTACCATAAAACAAGAAGGTAACTACCATACAAGAAAGTAACTACCATACAACAAGAAGGTAACTACCCTACAACAAGAAGGTAACTACCATACAACAAGAAGATAACTACCATAAAACAAGAAGGTAACTACCATACAACAAGAAGGTAACTACCATACAAGAAGGTAACTACCATACAATAAGAAGGTAACTACCATACAACAAGGTAACTACCATACAAGGTAACTACCATACAACAAGAAGGTAACTACCATACAAGAAGGTAACTACCATACAACAAGAAGGTAACTACCATACAAGAAGGTAACTACCATACAACAAGGTAACTTCCATAAAACAAGAAGGTAACTAACATAAAACAAGAACGTAACTACCCTAAAACAAGAAGGTAACTACCATACAACAAGAAGGTAACTACCATACAAGAAGGTAACTACCATATAACAAGAAGGTAACTACCATAAAACAAAAAGGTAACTACCATACAAGGTAACTACCACACAACAAGAGGGTAATTACCGTACAACAAGAAGGGAACTACCATACAACAAGAAGGTAACTACCATACAAGAAGGTAACTACCATAAAACAAGGAGGTAACTACCATAAAACAAGAAGGTAACTACCATACAACAAGAAGGTAACTAACATACAACAAGAAGGTAACTACCATACAAGAAGGTAACTACCATACAACAAGAATGTAACTACCGTACAAGAAGGTAACTACCATACAAGAAGGTAACTACCATACAACAAGAAGGTAACTACCATACAAGAAGGTAACTACCATACAACAAGAAGGTAACTACCATACAACAAGAAGGTAACTACCATACAAGAAGGTAACTACCATACAAGAAGGTAACTACAATACAAGAAGGTAACTACCATACAACAAGAAGGTAACTACCATACAAGAAGGTAACTACCATACAACAAGAAGGTAACTACCATACAACAAGAAGGTAACTACCATACAACAAGAATGTAACTACCATACAAGAAGGTAACTACCATACAAGAAGGTAACTACCATACAACAAGCATGTAACTACCGTACAAGAAGGTAACTACCATACAACAAGAATGTAACTACCATACAAGAAGGTAACTACCATACAACAAGAATGTAACTACCATACAAGAAGGTAACTACCATACAATAGCAAATTATAAATGAGCTACACTAGCCACAAGTTGATAGATCATCAACGTGTGTAACTCTAGCCACAAGTTGATAGATCATCAACGTATGTAACTTTAGCCACAAGTTGATAGATCATCAACGTATGTAACTCTAGCCACAAGTTGATAGATCATCAACGTATGTAACTCTAGCCACAAGTTGATAGATCATCAACGTATGTAACTTTAGCCACAAGTTGATAGATCATCAACGTGTGTAACTCTAGCCACAAGTTGATAGATCATCAACGTGTGTAACTCTAGCCACAAGTTGATAGATCATCAACGTGTGTAACTCTAGCCACAAGTTGATAGATCATCAACGTATGTAACTCTAGCCACAAGTTGATAGATCATCAACGTATGTAACTTTAGCCACAAGTTGATAGATCATCAACGTATGTAACTTTAGCCACAAGTTGATAGATCATCAACGTATGTAACTTTAGCCACAAGTTGATAGATCATCAACGTATGTAACTTTAGCCACAAGTTGATAGATCATCAACGTGTGTAACTCTAGCCACAAGTTGATAGATCATCAACGTATGTAACTTTAGCCACAAGTTGATAGATCATCAACGTATGTAACTTTAGCCACAAGTTGATAGATCATCAACGTATGCAACTTTAGCCACAAGTTGATAGATCATCAACGTGTGTAACTAGCCACAAGTTGATAGATCATCAACGTGTGTAACTTTAGCCACAAGTTGATAGATCATCAACGTGTGTAACTCTAGCCACAAGTTGATAGATCATCAACGTATGTAACTCTAGCCACAAGTTGATAGATCATCAACGTGTGTAACTCTAGCCACAAGTTGATAGATCATCAACGTATGCAACTTTAGCCACAAGTTGATAGATCATCAACGTGTGTAACTCTAGCCACAAGTTGATAGATCATCAACGTGTGTAACTCTAGCCACAAGTTGATAGATCATCAACGTGTGTAACTCTAGCCACAAGTTGATAGATCATCAACGTATGTAACTTTAGCCACAAGTTGATAGATCATCAACGTGTGTAACTCTAGCCACAAGTTGATAGATCATCAACGTATGTAACTCTAGCCACAAGTTGATAGATCATCAACGTGTGTAACTCTAGCCACAAGTTGATAGATCATCAACGTATGTAACTCTAGCCACAAGTTGATAGATCATCAACGTGTGTAACTCATCAACGTATAGCCACAAGTTGATAGATCATCAACGTATTTAGCCACAAGTAACTCTAGTAACCACAAGTTGATAGATCATCAACGTGTGTAACTTTAGCCACAAGTTGATAGATCATCAACGTATACAAGTACATGTACAAGGTATACAAGTACATGTACAAGGTATACCAGTACATGTACAAGGTATACAAGTACATGTACAAGGTATATAAGTACAGTACATGTACAAGGTATACAAGTACATGTACAAGGTATACAAGTACATGTACAAGGTATACAAGTACATGTACAAGGTATACAAGTACATGTACAAGGTATACAAGTACATGTACAAGGTATACAAGTACATGTACAAGGTATACAAGTACATGTACAAGGTATATACAAGGTATACAAGTACATGTACAAGGTATACCAGTACATGTACAAGGTATACCAGTACATGTACAAGGTATACAACATGTACAAGGTATACAAGTACATGTACAAGGTATACAAGTACATGTACAAGGTATACAAGTACATGTACAAGGTATACAAGTACATGTACAAGGTATACAAGTACATGTACAAGGTATACAAGTACGAGTACAAGGTGTACAAGTACATGTACAAGGTATACAAGGTATACAAGTATATGTACAAGGTATAAAAGTACATGTACAAGGTATAAAAGTATACATGTACAAGGTATACAAGTACATGTACAAGGTATACAAGTACATGTACAAGGTATACAAGTACATGTACAAGGTATACAAGTACATGTACAAGGTATACAAGTACATGTACAAGGTATACAAGTACATGTACAAGGTATACAAGTACATGTACAAGGTATACAAGTACATGTACAAGGTATACAAGTACATGTACAAGGTATACAAGTACATGTACAAGGTATACAAGTACATGTACAAGGTATACAAGTACATGTACAAGGTATACAAGTACATGTACAAGGTATACAAGTACATGTACAAGGTATACAAGTACATGTACAAGGTATACAAGTACATGTACAAGGTATACAAGTACATGTACAAGGTATACAAGTACATGTACAAGGTATACAAGTACATGTACAAGGTATACAAGTACATGTACAAGGTATACAAGTACATGTACAAGGTATACAAGTACATGTACAAGGTATACAAGTACATGTACAAGGTATACAAGTACATGTACAAGGTATACAAGTACATGTACAAGGTATACAAGTACATGTACAAGGTATACAAGTACATGTACAAGGTATACAAGTACATGTACAAGGTATACAAGTACATGTACAAGGTATACAAGTACATGTACAAGGTATACAAGTACATGTACAAGGTATACAAGTACATGTACAAGGTATACAAGTACATGTACAAGGTATACAAGTACATGTACAAGGTATACAAGTACATGTACAAGGTATACAAGTACATGTACAAGGTATACAAGTACATGTACAAGGTATACAAGTACATGTACAAGGTATACAAGTACATGTACAAGGTATACAAGTACATGTACAAGGTATACAAGTACATGTACAAGGTATACAAGTACATGTACAAGGTATACAAGTACATGTACAAGGTATACAAGTACATGTACAAGGTATACAAGTACATGTACAAGGTATACAAGTACATGTACAAGGTATACAGACCATAGCTGACATCAGTGACATACTACTATATAGAAAGTCCCTTGTTATGCTGAGCATTTCCCGCAAATTAGGTCAGTTTTGTCCCAGGATGTGACCCACACCAGTCCACTAACACCCAGGATGTGACCCACACCAGTCCACTAACACCCAGGATGTGACCCACACCAGTCCACTAACACCCAGGATGTGACCCACACCAGTCCACTAACACCCAGGATGTGACCCACACCAGTCCACTAACACCCAGGATGTGACCCACACCAGTCCACTAACACCCAGGATGTGACCCACACCAGTCCACTAACACCCAGGATGTGACCCACACCAGTCCACTAACACCCAGGATGTGACCCACACCAGTCCACTAACACCCAGGATGTGACCCACACCAGTCCACTAACACCCAGGATGTGACCCACACCAGTCCACTAACACCCAGGATGTGACCCACACCAGTCCACTAACACCCAGGATGTGACCCACACCAGTCCACTAACACCCAGGATGTGACCCACACCAGTCCACTAACACCCAGGATGTGACCCACACCAGTCCACTAACACCCAGGATGTGACCCACACCAGTCCACTAACACCCAGGATGTGACCCACACCAGTCCACTAACACCCAGGATGTGACCCACACCAGTCCACTAACACCCAGGATGCGACCCACACCAGTCCACTAACACCCAGGATGTGACCCACACCAGTCCACTAACACCCAGGATGCGACCCACACCAGTCCACTAACACCCAGGATGTGACCCACACCAGTCCACTAACACCCAGGATGCGACTCACACCAGTCCACTAACAGTTAGTTACCATTTTGTCCTAGGCACATGCCGATTAGACACTAGGCCTGTTGTATATGAGTACGTGTGTGTGTGTGTGTGTGTGTGTGTGTGTGTGTGTGTGTGTGTGTGTGTGTGTGTGTGTGTGTGTGTATGAGTTTGTGTGTACTCACCTATTTGTACTCACCTATTTGTGTGTGTGTGTGTGTGTGTGTGTGTGTGTGTGTGTGTGTGTGTGTGTGTGTTTATGTGTGTGTGTGTGTGTGTGTGTGTGTGTGTGTGTGTGACTAGTGTGGCAGGATGTGTGCTACACATAGAACTCACGATACAAGAACTTGAACAAAAAAATTATCAGAGGAAAAGAGAGATAAGGGAGGCCAAAACCAGATACAAAACAGAATTAAACAACGACGATATATAATGAAAGAAACAATATGATAATTAAAAGAAGTGATGAAAGAAGGTAGGTGGTACAGGAAAGACAAAAAAAAAACCCACTAAGGTAGATGGAATAAAAATAATCGCTGCCTGACCACGGTAGAGTGCGGTTGTGCTCTGCACCCCTCTGCTGTTTTCAGGCGAGCTACCTTGTACCAACATGGCGCTGAGTGTGAGGAGGCGCGTAAATACCATCGGTATAGAGCTGCTTCGTGGGGCAATTTCACCCTCTTCAGCGCAGGTGTTACTCCCGACCATCATTAGGGAGACGTATGGTATCCAGGACGATGAGGTGTATGGTGTTGCCCTGAATGGGGCATACAGAATCTTCGTCAAACTGAATTCCACGTCCGTGTACGAGTCTTTGGTGACGAGATTCCAAGACGTGAGTCTTGACGCTACTCCAGCTGTGAAGGTGCGTTTGATCGACGTATCTCGCCACTTTACGTGGGTTAAGATTCGTAATGTCCCATTTGAGGCAGATGAGGCTGACATCAGGAGTGTTTTCGAGGCATATGGGACCGTACATCTGGCACAACAGGGCAAGTGGACGGCTGGTGCTTACATGGGCCGTCTGGAGGGAACCTTTTCCCTGAAGATGACTCTGAGACATCCCATACCATCTTACGTCGTGTTGGAGGACTTCAGGACACAAGTTATGGTATCATACGCCGGACAGAGATGTACATGCAGGTTATGTGGGGTGTACAACGGTAGCGTGTGTGAAGCTGAGGAGGGGGCCTGCACAAACTGGTGAGGCACCAGTTACCAGTGTGGTAGCTGTTGTTGAGAGCCCCACGTGAAAGCAAGGGCTTGGGTGCTTGTGGAGTGAAGTGGTAGAGGATCCAATAGAGGAGACTGGCGTGTGTGAAGCAAGCTGTGACATAACAGGAACTGTTACTAGGCAGGAGAAGAGTTTAGAAGTGCAAGTGAAGGAGGAGGTACAGGCTCTCGAGGAAGAGCTTCAGGAAGTGTTGAAGACATTGACACCGCCTGCTGAGGATGTTGTTCCTGAGCTAGTGAGAGGCACGGCATTGCCATAGCAGAGATGACGGGCCAAGCAGTAAGCGTGAGATGTCGCAGTGTGCCGTGGAACGGGGCTTGGTGGAGGTTGAGGTTCATTGTGAGGGAACCTCAGAAGACAACATGGAAGTGGAGGGCATCACGAGGAAGAGAGCGGCGGCGTCAGACTCAGATGATGTCCTGACGCCAGCGCAGAGGTCTGGGAGGAAGGAAGAGTACTGTTGAGGTAGTCAGGATAAGAGGCATCGCAAGAAAGGGGGGGGGGGCTGATGGTGTGAAGCCCTGTGCTGGCTCTGGGGCAGGAGGCCCTGGGATGAATGAAGAGAGGAGGAAGGGTTGGAAACTATAAAGAGGCCTTAGGTGTATGACTGTGAACGTAAATGGACTGTGTAATAGTGTGAAGAGGGAATGGTTTCGAATGTTTCTGTGTAAATATAGGGTGGATGTAGTGTTCCTGCAAGAACACAATTTCAAGGAGGGAAGAGAGCTGGAGGTGGCGGGGTTTCAGGTCATGACTCTGCCATCTGCACGTCTGAAAGGTGGTGTGGGTATATTGATCAGGGAGGCGAGCCCGTTTGTGTTGATAAGAAGTGAGGGGGGAGGGGGGAGGGTGTTGCATGTGGATGGGTGGTGGATGGGGCAGAGGGTAACCTTTGTAAGTGTGTATGCACCAGCTGAGAACGATGTGAAAGTAAAGCAGGAATTTGTATGTGATGACCTAGTTTTCTTCTTACGTGGTTTACCTGCGGTGGCCATCGTTGGTGGGGACTGGAACTGTGTTATCAGGAGGGCTGATGTGGAACCAAAAGGGGCGGGGCACATGTCGGCGGCCTTACGAGACCTCTTGAGGGATATTCAGTTGAGGGATGCAGTTGGAGGGGGAGTGTGGGAGGTAGAGCACACTTTCGTGAGGAGGGGTTATGCGGCTAGGTTAGATAGGTTGTACATTTCTCAAGGGGTCTTGGTAAAGTTTTTCCGCACAATAGAGGTAGCTTATTCGGATCATAGGGCGGTCGTGGCAGAGGTGGGATGGGAGTCACTGGCGGGTATCTCTAGGGGTTATTGGAAGTTAAATACGAGTGTGTTAGGAGATGAGGAGGGGTTGGAGGGATTTACAACACTGTGGGAGGGGTTAAGTGTGGAGGTACATGGGGTGGAGGATGTGGTAACATGGTGGGATGGTGTGGCTAAAGAACGAATTAGGCAATATTACGTGAGAGAAGGGAAACGAATTAATTCTTTAAAATATGGGCTGGCCAACTATTTGGAGGACAGGTTACGGGGTTGTTATGCGAGAGGGGCGGTGGCGGGTATTTATCCTATGGATGACATACTGGCACTTAAGGGGAGGCTGCGCGAGCTCCAAGATGAGAGGTTCCAAGCGGTGAGGGTAATGGCAGGTGTGGAAGAGGTGTTATGGGGCGATAAGCCTTCGTCGTGTGTATTGCATAGGCAAAAGCAATGGCAGCAGGCAACAGCTATTCCATGGTTGGAGGTTCATGAGTCGGTAGGTGGGTATAGGGTGGGTCAGGTTATACACACCACAGACGGAATGGGAGTGTTTGCGGACGAGTGGTATGGAAAGTATTGGCAAAGGGATGGGGTAGGAGCTGGGGTTTTAAAACAGGTGTGTGAGAATGTGATATGTCTGTTGGGAAACAGTGATAGGGAAGCGTTGGGATGGGAAATAACTGAGGGAGAAACATGGAAGGCTTTAAGTGAAATGCATAAGGGTAAAGCTCCGGGAATCGATGGACTCCCGGAAGAGTTTTATCTACAGCATTGGGAGTTAATGAGGGTTTTTTTGGTTAGGTTATTAAATTTAATGAAGGAGAGGGGAGAGTTGGGAGAGAAGCAAGCAACAGCTGTAGTAGTATTGGTACCGAAGGGTAAGGGGCAACATACACTTAGGGACTACCGGGCAATATCGTTGTTATGCACAGATTATAAGCTGTTTGCCAAAATTTTGGGGAATCGGTTTAGACGCATAGTGGATAGAGTAGTATCGAGAACTCAGTTTGAGTTGCCAGGGAGGTCTATGGCGGAGTGACATGGGTTCCTAAGGGATTTCGTGGAAGCAAAAGGGGGGAAGGGGGGTTTGGTGGCTTTAGACTGGCAGGGAGCATATGACAGAGTGGAACGAGAGGCATTGAGAGCCATCCTCAGGGGACAGGGGTTTGGGGAAGAAATAGTGGGATGGGTAGATGCTTTGTATCGCGATGCAGTGGCGAGGGTACAGATTAATGGGAGAGTGGGTGGGAAGATTGTAATGGAAAGGGGACTTCGACAGGGGTGCCCTATGTCACAACTTTTATTTGCATGCATACAGGACCCCTTTTATAGGATGATGGAGAAGCATATGTGCAATAGGGGGGGTGAAGGGAGTAGAATTGGGAGGGTTTGGCCAGTCTTAATAGGGTATGTAGATGACACTACTGTTCTGGTTAGGGAGGGGATGTCAATGGATACCTTGGATGGGGCAGTACAAATGTTCTCGGATGCAACTGGTTTGAGAGTGAATTCAGAAAAGTCCATGGTCATGGGGTTAGGAGCTTGGGCTGGGAGGGTTGAGTGGGGTAGTTCAGTGGTGGGGTGGCGGGTAAATTTGTTAAAAATTTGTGGTCTTGTCTATGCAGACGATCTGGATGTAGCACGCAGAGAAAACTCGATTAGGTTGGTGGATAGCATTCAGGGGTGATTGGGTGCATTGAGGGCTTATCATTTGACCCTTGTACAGCAGGCCATTGTCATTAATGTCTTATTGTATAGTAAGGTATGGCACGTGGCGGCCGTGTTCCCATTAACACTGACGGCGATAGCGGACATACTTAGGAGGGTTTTTAAACTCTTGTGGGGCTCGGGATGTGATTGGCTTAAAAGGGATGTGGTAATGTTACCTGTGCGGCAGGGGGGGTTGGGTTTGCTGGACTTAAAGAGGAGGGTCAAATGTGTCTTTATTAAAAGGGAGGTGGTGAGGGAAGGTGTGGGTGGTGGGGGTATGGTCAGGATCCATGAAAGATTTAAACGAATGTATTCGGGAGTGGAGTTGCGGGAGTGTGAAACTGTTTTGAGGGCTATGGCGTGGGCTCGAGATCCGGGGAAGGTCAAAATAGGTGCGATGTGTCGATTGTTGGTGGGGAGGGTTGTGGCGCCTGTAGAGGGAATTTTCCCCATGTATACATGGGGAAGTATATGGAATAGGTTAAGTAGGATGAGGTTACAACCACGAGCACGTGACATAATGTATCTGTTTCTGCACGGGATTTTGCCGTCGGGTACGGTTCTGAGGGATAGACGTGTGGTTGAGGGGGGGTGGAATATGTGAAGGTGAGGAGTCGGCGTTTCATGTTGTATATTTTTGTGAGGGGATGGGTAGCGTCAGCGGTTGGTTGAGTATGGTACTCCTTAAGATTGGGGGTAAAGGAATTTCTGTTCTGAGAGCTTTGAGTCTTGACGTGGGAGGATTGGATGAGAGTATCATTAGGGCTGTGGGGTACATTATGGTAGATTATATATACATATCGTGGGGAATGAGGGGGAAAGGGGTTAGTGAGGTGAAGAGGCGGGTTTTAGCGGTTACGTTTTATAAAACGTTGTGCCGTAACAGGGAAATTTATGGGAGAAGGTGGGAGCGGGCTTTCTCAGAGGGATATAGAGAACTTACGTTAGAGGTTTTATTAGATTTGTAAATCAGGTGGGAGGGGCAGGGTAGGGATGGTAAATGCTACTGTAGGATGGTATTGTCAGGGGTAGAAACGGGGTCGGCTCCTTGGGGTTGACAGCTGCAAAGAATGTGCGTGACTTTAGTGTGGCGAGAGAGTTGGAATAATGTAACGTGCGAATGTGTATGAACCTGTGCGTATGGGATGTGTAACGGCACATACACAGTTGTGGCTGTCTGTGCCTGCGTGCACCTTAGATATGCTGTTGTGATTAGGAATTGGTTGACCTTCATTGTGGCAATGTTCCTGGACTTGTTAAGCACTAGATGTGTATCTTAACCGGGTTGAAGTGTCAATGTGTAAGACTTGGTCATGTTTCCCTTATGTTAATATTTGTTATTAAATGTACTGTGTCTTTGGTGCTACTGTTTCACCAATACTTATATAATTACCACTTAGGTTTATTCATATATGTCAAGTTAGGATGTAAGCTACAAGTTGGTGATAACGGTCATATTATTTCGGGGTGAGGGGGGGGGCAATTAATGTGTAATAAGTCTAAATCATTAACGGTAATACCAACTTTATTGCCAGTTGTATACGAGTGTTTTGAAATATAATATTCACATGTGTTAGTCTTATTTAAGGTATTGTGATTTTGGTAGTCCTGTACCATCCATGTTGTAAATTCTATTTCCTCACGTGACATGTGTCATGATATTCCTAAATTGAGGATAATTAATGTCATGAGTATTCAGATTGGTGATGGGGTTAGTTTTCAATGTGTGTGTGTGAGTGGGGGGAGGGATGATGGGTCACCTGTGTTGTTCTGTTGCTACTCTTGCTGTTGCACCTGTTGCAGCTTCTGTTGCTACTCTTGCTGTTGCACCTGTTGCAGCTTCTGTTGCTACTCTTGCTGTTGCACCTGTTGCTTATGTTGCCGTTGCACCTGTTGCAGCTTCTGTTGATACTCTTGCTGTTGATGCTTCTGTTGCTGCTGCATCTGTTGGTGCTTCTGTTGCTGCTGCTGCACCTGTTCTAGATTCTGTTATTCTTACTGTTGCAACTGTTGGTGCTACTCTTGGTGTTGCACCTGTTGGTGCTTCTGTTGATGCTGTACCTGTTGATGCTGCAGCTGTTGCTGCTCCACCTGTTGATGCTTATGTACCTGTTGATGCTGCACCTTTGTTGCTGTACCTGTTGCTGCTGTACCTATTGATGATTCTGTACCTGTTGCTGCTTTTGCTGCTGTTGTTGTTGCTCCTGCTTCTACCAATGCCGTTGCTGCTTCTGTTGCTCCCGTAGCTGTATCACTAGCGCACTCATCTCACATGCTGAGGTCCGGAGTTCGAATCCCCGGTACGGCTGGATAACATTAGGACGTGTTTCCATATGACACCTGCTGTCCATGTTCACCCATCAGTATAAAATAGGTACCTGGGTGTTAGTGGACTGGTGTGGGTCGCATCCTGGGACAAAACTGACCTAATTTGGGGGAAATGCTCTACTTGTAGTAAATATATAATTATTATTATTATTATTATTATTGTTCTGTTGTTGCTGTTGCGTCTGCTGAGACTTTCTATTGTAGTTGCTGCTTCTGTTACTACTGTTATTTCTGCTATTACTGTTTTTGTTGCTCCGGTAGCTGCTGTTCTTGCTTCTGATACTGCTGCTGCTTCTGTTGTTGTTGTCGTTGCTGCTGCTGTTTACAGATGTATCGGATGTCAAAATTTAGATATCCGCAGATGCGGATGTGTACCAGGATGTCTTACTTATTTTCAAGATGCAGATGTGAGAAATTGTGGGGATGTCCCGCGGATGTTGATGTAGATGGTCATGCGGATATCTGTTTACAGTAAAATGTGGATGCGGATGTCCCGCGGATGTTGATGTAGATGGTCATGCGGATATCTGTTTACAGTAAAATGTGGATGCGGATGTCCCGCGGATGTTGATGTAGATGGTCATGCGGATATCTGTTTACAGTAAATTGTGGATGCGGATGTTCCGCGGATGTTGATGTAGATGGTCATGCGGATATCTGTTTACAGTAAATTGTGGATGCGGATGTTCCGCGGATGCGGATGTCTGATACATCACTACCAGTGCTGTTGCCACTGTTATTTCTATTACTTCTTTTATTGCTCCAGTAGCTTCTGTTGTTGTTGTTGTTGCTGTTACTGCTGCTTCTGTTGTTGTTATTGCTGTTACTGCTGCTTCTGTTGTTGTTGTTGTTGCTGTTACTGCTGCTTCTGTTGTTGTTGTTGTTGTTGTTGCTGTTACTGCTGCTTCTGATGCTGCTGTTGTTGTTGCTGTTACTGCTGCTTCTGTTGTTGTTGTTGTTGCTGTTACTGCTGCTTCTGTTGTTGTTGTTGTTGTTGCTGTTACTGCTGCTTCTGTTGTTGTTGTTGCTGTTACTGCTGCTTCTGATGCTGCTGTTGTTGTTGCTGTTACTGCTGCTTCTGATGCTGCTGTTGTTGTTGCTGTTACTGCTGCTTCTGATGCTGCTGTTGTTGTTGCTGTTACTGCTGCTTCTGTTGTTGTTGTTGTTGCTGTTACTGCTGCTTCTGATGCTGCTGTTGTTGTTGCTGTTACTGCTGCTTCTGTTGTTGTTGTTGTTGCTGTTACTGCTGCTTCTGATGCTGCTGTTGTTGTTGCTGTTACTGCTGCTTCTGATGCTGCTGTTGTTGTTGCTGTTACTGCTGCTTCTGATGCTGCTGTTGTTGTTGCTGTTACTGCTGCTTCTGATGCTGCTGTTGTTGTTGCTGTTACTGCTGCTTCTGATGCTGCTGTTGTTGTTGCTGTTACTGCTGCTTCTGATGCTGCTGTTGTTGTTGCTGTTACTGCTGCTTCTGATGCTGCTGTTGTTGTTGCTGTTACTGCTGCTTCTGATGCTGCTGTTGTTGTTGCTGTTACTGCTGCTTCTGTTGTTGTTGTTGTTGTTGCTGTTACTGCTGCTTCTGATGCTGCTGTTGTTGTTGCTGTTACTGCTGCTTCTGATGCTGCTGTTGTTGTTGCTGTTACTGCTGCTTCTGTTGTTGTTGTTGTTGTTGCTGTTACTGCTGCTTCTGATGCTGCTGTTGTTGTTGCTGTTACTGCTGCTTCTGATGCTGCTGTTGTTGTTGCTGTTACTGCTGCTTCTGATGCTGCTGTTGTTGTTGCTGTTACTGCTGCTTCTGATGCTGCTGTTGTTGTTGCTGTTACTGCTGCTTCTGTTGTTGTTGTTGTTGTTGCTGTTACTGCTGCTTCTGATGCTGCTGTTGTTGTTGCTGTTACTGCTGCTTCTGTTGTTGTTGTTGTTGTTGCTGTTACTGCTGCTTCTGATGCTGCTGTTGTTGTTGCTGTTACTGCTGCTTCTGATGCTGCTGTTGTTGTTGCTGTTACTGCTGCTTCTGATGCTGCTGTTGTTGTTGCTGCTGCTGCTGTTGGCGTTGTATCTGCTGCTTATATTGTTGCTGTAACTTAACACCCCCAAGAGAACCAGAATTGAAGATGAATGGTTCAAAGAACCGACACATTGTTAAATTAGACACATGTGCAACTCTTGGGTATCTTTATTGAGGAAACGTTTCGCCACACAGTGGCTTCATCAGTCCATACAAAGGATAAACTTGAAGAACAGGAGGAGAATGAGGTAAACAGTCCCTCAACCTTGAGTCGATGTGGTCAGTCCATCAAGATGTCTAATTTAACAAGAGAACCAGGAGTTGTAGATCAACACCATCAAGAGGACTAGGAGCTGTAATTCAACTCTGTCAATCACAATATAAATTTGAGAAAAATCAGATAAGGCATAGCGAAGACATTTAATATTACCCCAAAGATACGATATTCCAGCAAGGAATACTGAGAATATTACCCCTAAAGACACGATATTCCAGCAGGAAATACTGACATTATTTCCCCTGAAGACACGGTAGTCCTGACACCACCTGGCCAGACACTAACTTGGAGTGCCACACAACCCAGCCTCTTAACTCAAATAAGCACCTGTGATAGTTTCCCACATATAATTTGTAGCAAAATTCTCGGTTAGGATAGGTTAGGTTGGTTGGGTTGAGTTAGGTCATGTAGGGTTGGGTTAGGTTGGGTTAGGTCATGTAGGGTTGGGTTAGGTTGGGTTAGGTTGGGTTGGGTCAGGTTAGGTCAGGTTGGGTTAGGTTGGATCAGGTCAGGTCAGGTTGGGTTGGGTTTGGTCAGATTAGGTTAGGTTGGATTGGGTCAGGCCAGGTCAAGTTGGGTTGGGTTGGGTTAGGCTGCACTAGGTTAGGTTAGGTTAGGTTAGGTTAAGTCAGGTTAGGTTGGGGTGGGTTAGATTAGGTTAGGTTAGGTTAGGTTGTCTCCTATCCATAAAAAAATATATGACAACTATTACGAACAGAGGTAAAGAATGGCCTGTGAGACCTGGTCATAATGGGAAATAGAGCAAACAAAACTCAACAGTAAACTATAATGTATATTTGCCTTCACCAGATGATATATACACATATGTACACTATGTACAGATATAATAGTAAGTGTACACACCATGGTGACATGTAAAAGCCGAAGCCGGAGAGAGAGCACCATGCTCAACCAGCAGGTAGGCAAGTCTGCCACTGCTTACTGCAAGTGAATCGTGTTACTTCAGCTTTAATGGGCTTGCCTGTGATTGGCCAATGAACAGAAGTGCTGATTTAACAATGGGTACCCTACTGACTGTTAAACCCTTAGCACCTGGTTTGCTGGTTAGGAGGCAGCCTATATGGGAGTGTGACACACGCCGAATAAACTGTAACATACTCTTTGCATGCCACAATAACGGATGTGAGGAAACAAAACGAGCAGTAACTGAGCACAGTAGGCATAAATATAAGTTATTCACTGTGTGAATAACTTATCAAGAGGACGGACTGTGTCAGAGAAACATAAGGAGTGCCACTTCATCCAGCTATGGAAAGTACTCTTGAATATTGGTGAATAAGTCACATGAAGTCTTAATGACCCTCGGAAATATAAACACTGAAGCAGTATAATGTGATCCTTTATTGACAACGTTTCGAGGAACACTGCAGAAGATCCACTCATATACTTATCCAGTCTCTTTTAAAAGTTACCCAAGTTTTTAGACTTCTTCACTCTACTCGGAAGATTGTCACATGCAGCTTTCTCCACCTGACCCAGCATTCACATCCTATATATAGTCACGTATGTTTCACCCAGGTAGATCTGTTTGTGACTTGACAAAGCCCACTGTGTGGGCGAAACGTTGTCAAGAAAGGATCACATTATACTGCTTAAGCGTTTATATTTCCATGGTGTCGGTATATTATACCATTTATTTCCACCCTTAATGACCCTCGTCTAGTCAATAGGTTTTAAACCCCACTAATCGACCAACCTTCACAGACCCTCAGGACTGGCAAGGTTTTGTTGCCCCAATATGCAATTCAAAGCAGAAAACATTACCCAACTGCAAAATAAATTTCATTTTTTTAATAATCACAGTGTGATTTATTTAAAAATGTAGACGGTTCGCCAACCAGTGGTTTTGCCAATGCAATATAGAAGACTGAAGAGGTAGAAGATTAGGTAATCAGTCCCTCAGTCTAGTATATATGGTAATATGTGGGTGGGAATGGGTGGTTTTGATAAGGACGTACATTGTATGTGTCAGTAGGCCTGCTGCAGTGTTCCTCCATTCTTATACTCTTGTGTGGCATGCAGCCTTTATGACCCTCATGTTGTAATAAAGTTGGTAGAATTACCGACAATATGTAAAGTAAAAGGACACAAGTGCAACTAATGTGACATTTATTGTGGCAACGTTTCGCTCTCCAGGAGCTTTATCAAGCCATTACGTAATGGCTTGATAAAGCTCCTGGAGAGCGAAACGTTGCCACAATAAATGTCACATTAGTTGCACTTGTGTCCTTTGACCCTCATGTTGCTGATAGACTTTACGTTCCAGTAACCAACCTGGAATCTGATGATCCTAGAGCACACACCAACACACCGATCACTGTCTCTGATACTGTTACATTTTGTACCAGATCGTCAGTATTAGTGGAGATAAGGTGAAGTGTATTTTCCGGTCTTGTTGGCTCCACTATTTGCTGGCCTAAGATGAACTTGTTGCAGAGATTTAATAGCTCATGTGTGTGTGAATTTTCATCTGAGCTGCCTCCTGGGGTGATCTCTGCTAAAACATTATTTGTCATATTAATTACCATGGAACAATGCTCTTCTCCAGACTGAGGGACTGACTACCTCAAAACTTTAAGGGTGATGGACTGATTACATCGTCTTCAAGTATCTTCTGCTTCTATCATTGTAGTCATATTAATTCATTGTAGGTGTCTTAGATTGAAATCACCCAACAACAAGATATTTGAGGCCGGGGTTGGAAGGTTCTCCAGACAGTAGTCAATTTTCAACAGCTGTTCCTTAAGCTGTTGGGAAGTTGCACCTGGAGGCTTGTATACAACCTCAATGACAGGGTTTTGGTTTTCAATCTTTACTGCCAAAATTTCAACTACACCATTTGTGGTGTTCAGTAATTCTAAGCAAATGAGAGACGGTGACATACAGGCCAACCCAACCGTTGCCTGTTCTTTCTGTCGCATCTGAATAAGTTTTAACCTGGGATCCATATTTAGTTGTCAAAGTGATCCTTCGTGTGAGTCTCTGTGAAAATCGTAAATATTGCATTTGACTCTATGAGCAGTCCAATGATGAAAGGTATTTTATTTTTGGTTGATGACTTTAGATCCTGCGTATTTGCAAATACAAATGACATATTCCTTATTTATCTGGGGGCTTTATTTGGCACTAATATCTCTTGCTCTGGAGTGGGGGGGTGAGGCACTGTGCCTCCACTCCAACAATGCTCTGAGGTTGTGGAGTATGTAATTTGTTGCCAATTTTTCTTCTTTCTGGAACTTAAAAATCTGTTTCTACTGACTGGTTGTAACTACCAAGGTTTGTTTCCCAAGGATTGTGGGATCTGTACCTTCTGGTCTCTTTCAAATGCTGTGTAGAGCAGTTTGTATTGTATATCTTTGTATATACCCTTGAAGAGTTTCGAGAGTTTCACTACTCTCGGAGCCCGGCCATGGGCCAGGCTCGTCTAGTGCTTGTCTGGTCAACCAGGCTGCTGCTGCTGGAGGCCCACTGCCCCACATATCTCTCACAGCCTGGTTGATCTGGCACCTGGTGAAGATACTTGTCTAGTTTCCTCTTGAAGGCTTCTACACTTGTTCCAGCAGTGTTTCTGATACCTTCTGGTAAGATGTTGAATAGTCTTGGGCCCCGGATGTTGATGTGTATCGTAGTATTGTCTTTCATGAAGTGATGAATAACACATTTCAGGGTGAAAAAGGTTAAAAGAAGAAGAATGACATGCGCCTTTGGTCATGAGGTCACTGTAGGTTTTGGATGGTCAAAACTGTCGGTCTCATCTGTTTTTTTTTCTAAATATTCCATGTCTGCAGATATCCCAGGCATAGAATCTGCACAAATTTGTCTTGTGGCAAAGATTTATGGAGGCTGAGTTTCCTACGTGTGTAGTGTGTGGATCTGACTGCCCCCCCCCCCACTATCACCAGCACCTGTAACAACACCATCCCCGGCGAAGCATCACCCGCACTTTAACACCTTCAACTGAGGCGCTATTCTGTATATCTCAATCTTATATTTCAGGATCTGCACCAGTATCTTCAACACCAGGACCAAGATTCCCAACTGGAGCACTGATCCGTGCTTCTAGACCTTTATACAATTTATTGCTGTATAGCCCTTGTGGCTTAGCGCTTCTTTTTGATTATAATAATAATACAATTTATTTCCATCATCACAGGCACTGTCTTCCAAGGCAGCACTGGGGCCGACACCACCAGATAAATCACTATTTTTGCACCGCTCAGTTTGCCTTGTTTGCAGTTATCTACACTTGTGTTTCATTCCCTTGTGTGTCATTATACGCTTCTGTCTCTTGCACACACTCATTATTATGCACATATGCTTCTTCTCTACTTGTTATGTTGTGTGAGAAACTGTGTCGTTATATCAAGGTGACCTTTCTAGCAACACTTTTATATCTTCGTCAACAACAAAAGGTACAATACGGTGACTGGAACAATATATAGATAACCTACACATAAGAGAGAGGAGCTTACCACGAGGTTTCGGTCAGACTTGTACCATTTACAAGTTACAGTGTGACTTGTAAATAGTAGTGATTGTACTGGTACAGTAAGATGACTGGTACAGTAAGATCACTGGTACAGTAAGATCACTGGTACAGTAAGATCACTGGTACAGTATGATCACTGGTACAGTAAGATCACTGGTACAGTATGATCACTGGTACAGTAAGATCACTGGTACAGTATGATCACTGGTACAGTATGATCACTGGTACAGTAAGATGACTGGTACAGTATGATCACTGGTACAGTAAGATCACTGGTACAGTATGATCACTGGTACAGTAAGATCACTGGTACAGTATGATCACTGGTACAGTAAGATCACTGGTACAGTATGATCACTGGTACAGTATGATGACTGGTACAGTAAGATGACTGGTACAGTAAGATCACTGGTACAGTAAGATCACTGGTACAGTAAGATCACTGGTACAGTATGATCACTGGTACAGTAAGATCACTGGTACAGTATGATCACTGGCACAGTATGATGACTGGTACAGTAAGATGACTGGTACAGTATGAACACTGGTACAGTAAGATCACTGGTACAGTATGATGACTGGTACAGTATGATGACTGGTACAGTAAGATCACTGGTACAGTAAGATCACTGGTACAGTAAGATGACTGGTACAGTATGATCACTGGTACAATATGATCACTGGTACAGTAAGATGACTGGTACAGTATGATCACTGGTACAGTAAGATCACTGGTACAGTAAGATCACTGGTACAGTAAGATCACTGGTACAGTAAGATCACTGGTACAGTATGATCACTGGTACAGTAAGATCACTGGTACAGTAAGACCACTGGTACAGTAAGATCACTGGTACAGTATGATCACTGGTACAGTAAGATCACTGGTACAGTAAGATCACTGGTACAGTATGATCACTGGTACAGTAAGATGACTGGTACAGTATGATCACTGGTACAGTAAGATCACTGGTACAGTATGATCACTGGTACAGTAAGATCACTGGTACAGTAAGATCACTGGTACAGTATGATCACTGGTACAGTAAGATCACTGGTACAGTAAGATCACTGGTACAGTAAGATCACTGGTACAGTATGATCACTGGTACAGTAAGATCACTGGTACAGTAAGATCACTGGTACAGTAAGATCACTGGTACAGTAAGATCACTGGTACAGTATGATCACTGGTACAGTAAGATCACTGGTACAGTAAGATCACTGGTACAGTATGATCACTGGTACAGTAAGATCACTGGTACAGTATGATCACTGGTACAATAAGACCACTGGTACAGTAAGATCACTGGTACAGTATGATCACTGGTACAGTAAGATCACTGGTACAGTATGATCACTGGTACAGTAAGATCACTGGTACAGTAAGATCACTGGTACAGTATGATCACTGGTACAGTAAGATCACTGGTACAGTATGATCACTGGTACAGTATGATCACTGGTACAGTATGATCACTGGTACAGTAAGATCACTGGTACAGTATGATCACTGGTACAGTAAGATCACTGGTACAGTAAGATCACTGGTACAGTAAGATCACTGGTACAGTATGATCACTGGTACAGTATGATCACTGGTACAGTACTGGTACAGTATGATCACTGGTAAGATCACTGGTACAGAAGATCACTGGTACAGTAAGATGACTGGTACAGTATGATCACTGGTACAATATGATCACTGGTACAGTAAGATGACTGGTACAGTATGATCACTGGTACAGTAAGATCACTGGTACAGTAAGATCACTGGTACAGTAAGATCACTGGTACAGTATGATCACTGGTACAGTAAGATCACTGGTACAGTAAGATGGTACAGTAAGATCACTAAGATCACTGGTACAGTAAGATCACTGGTACAGTAAGATCACTGGTACAGTAAGATCACTGGTACAGTATGATCACTGGTACAGTAAGATCACTGGTACAGTAAGATCACTGGTACAGTAAGATCACTGGTACAGTATGATCACTGGTACAGTAAGATCACTGGTACAGTATGATCACTGGTACAGTAAGATCACTGGTACAGTAAGATCACTGGTACAGTAAGATCACTGGTACAGTATGATCACTGGTACAGTAAGATCACTGGTCCAGTATGATCACTGGTACAGATACTGGTACAGATCACTGGTACAGTAAGATCACTGGTACAGTAAGATCACTGGTACAGTAAGATCACTGGTACAGTAAGATCACTGGTACAGTATGATCACTGGTACAGTAAGATCACTGGTACAGTAAGATCACTGGTACAGTATGATCACTGGTACAGTAAGATCACTGGTACAGTAAGATCACTGGTACAGTATGATCACTGGTACAGTAAGATCACTGGTACAGTAAGATCACTGGTACAGTAAGATCACTGGTACAGTATGATCACTGGTACAGTATGATCACTGGTACAGTAAGATCACTGGTACAGTAAGATCACTGGTACAGTAAGATCACTGGTACAGTAAGATCACTGGTACAGTAAGATCACTGGTACAGTAAGATCACTGGTACAGTAAGATCACTGGTACAGTATGATCACTGGTACAGTATGATCACTGGTACAGTATGATCACTTCTACAGTAATCACTTCTACAGATCACTGGTACAGTATGATCACTGGTACAGTAAGATCACTAGTACAGTAAGATCACTGGTACAGTATGATCACTGGTACAATAAGACCACTGGTACAGTAAGATCACTGGTACAGTATGATCACTGGTACAGTAAGATCACTGGTACAGAATGATCACTGGTACAGTAAGATCACTGGTACAGTATGATCACTGGTACAGTAAGATCACTGGTACAGTAAGATCACTGGTACAGTATGATCACTGGTACAGTATGATCACTGGTACAGTAAGATCACTGGTACAGTAAGATGGTACAGTATGATCACTGGTACAGTAAGATCACTGGTACAGTATGATCACTGGTACAGTATGATCACTGGTACAGTAAGATCACTGGTACAGTATGATCACTGGTACAGTATGATCACTGGTACAGTAAGATCACTGGTACAATAAGATCACTGGTACAGTATGATCACTGGTACAGTAAGATGACTGGTACAGTAAGATCACTGGTACAATAAGTTCACTGGTACAGTAAGATCACTGGTACAGTAAGAACACTGGTACAGTATGATCACTGGTACAGTATGATCACTGGTACAGTAAGATCACTGGTACAGTAAGATCACTGGTATAGTAAGATCACTGGTACAGTATGATCACTGGTACAGTATGATCACTGGTACAGTAAAATCACTGGTACAGTAAGATCACTGGTACAGTAAAATCACTGGTACAGTAAGATCATTGGTACATTAAGATCACTGGTACAGTAAGATGACTGGTACAGTATGATCACTGGTACAGTAAGATCACTGGTACAGTAAGATCACTAGTACAGTAAGATCACTGGTACAGTAAGATCATTGGTACATTAAGATCACTGGTACAGTAAGATCACTGGTACAGTATGATCACTGGTACAGTAAGATCACTGGTACAGTAAGATCACTGGTACAGTATGATCACTGGTACAATAAGCTCACTGGTACAGTATGATCACTGGTACAGTATGATCACTGGTACAGTAAGATCACTGGTACAGTATGATCACTGGTACAGTATGATCACTGGTACAGTAAGATGACTGGTACAGTAAGATCACTGGTACAATAAGTTCACTGGTACAGTAAGATCACTGGTACAGTAAGATCACTGGTACAGTATGATCATTGGTATAGTAAGATGACTGGAACAGTATGATCACTGGTACAGTAAGATGACTGGTACAGTAAGATCACTGGTACAGTAAGATCACTGGTACAGTAAGATCACTGGTACAGTATGATCACTGGTACAGTAAGATCACTGGTACAGTAAGATCACTGGTATAGTAAGATCACTGGTACAGTATGATCACTGGTACAGTATGATCACTGGTACAGTAAAATCACTGGTACAGTAAGATCACTGGTACAGTAAAATCACTGGTACAGTAAGATCATTGGTACATTAAGATCACTGGTACAGTAAGATGACTGGTACAGTATGATCACTGGTACAGTAAGATCACTGGTACAGTATGATCACTGGTACAGAAAGATCACTGGTACAGTAAAATCACTGGTACAGAAAGATCACTGGTACAGAAAGATCACTGGTGCAGTATGATCACTGGTACAGTAAGATGACTGGTACAGTAAGATCACTGGTATAGTAAGATCACTGGTACAGTAAGATCACAAGTACAGTAAGATCACTGGTACAGTAAGATCACTGGTACAGAAAGATCACTGGTACAGTAAGATCACTGGTGCAGTAAGATGACTGGTACAGTAAGATGACTGGTACAGTATGATCACTGGTACAGTATGATCACTGGTACAGTATGATCACTGGTACAGTATGATCACTGGTACAGTATGATCACTGGTACAGTATGATCACTGGTACAGTATGATCACTGGTACAGTATGATCACTGGTACAGTATGATCACTGGTACAGTAAGATCACTGGTACAGTATGATCACTGGTACAGTAAGATCACTGGTACAGTAAGATCACTGGTACAGTATGATCACTGGTACAGTAAGATCACTGGTACAGTATGATCACTGGTACAGTAAGATGACTGGTACAGTAAGATCACTGGTACAGTAAGATCACTGGTACAGTAAGATCACTGGTACAGTAAGATCACTGGTACAGTAAGATCACTGGTACAGTATGATCACTGGTACAGTAAGATCACTGGTACAGTATGATCACTGGTACAGTAAGATCACTGGTACAGTAAGATCACTGGTACAGTATGATCACTGGTACAGTAAGATCACTGGTACAGTATGATCACTGGTACAGTATGATCACTGGTACAGTAAGATGACTGGTACAGTAAGATGACTGGTACAGTATGATCACTGGTACAGTAAGATGACTGGTACAGTATGATCACTGGTACACAAAGATCACTGGTACAGTAAGATCACTGGTACAGTATGATCACTGGTACAGTATGATCACTGGTACAGTAAGATCACTGGTACAGTAAGATCACTGGTACAGTAAGATCACTGGTACAGTATGATCACTGGTATAGTAAGATCACTGGTACAGTATGATCACTGGTACAGTGGTACAGTAAGACAGTAAGATCACTGGTACAGTACAGTAAGATCACTTGGTACAGTAAGATCACTGGTACAGTAAGATGACTGGAACAGTATGATCACTGGTACAGTAAGATCACTGGTACAGTAAGATCACTAGTACAGTAAGATCACTGGTACAGTAAGATCATTGGTACATCACTGGTACAGTAAGATCACTGGTACAGTACAGTAAGATCACTGGTACAGTAAGATCACTGGTACAGTAAGATGATCACTGGTACAGTATGATCACTGGTACAGTAAGATCACTGATACAATAAGATCAGTAATCACTGGTACAGTAAGATCACTGGTACAGTAAGATCACTGGTACAGTATGATCACTGGTACAGTAAGCTCACTGGTACAGTATGATCACTGGTACAGTAAGATCACTGGTACAATAAGACCACTGGTACAGTATGATCACAGGTACAGTATGATCACTGGTACAGTATGATCACTGGTACAGTAAGATCACTGGTACAGTATGATCACTGGTACAGTATGATCACTGGTACAGTAAGATCACTGGTACAGTATGATCACTGGTACAGTATGATCACTGGTACAGTAAGATCACTGGTACATAAGATCACTGGTACAGTATGATCACTGGTACAGTAAGATGACTGGTACAGTAAGATGACTGGTACAATAAGTTCACTGGTACAGTAAGATCACTGGTACAGTAAGTTCACTGGTACAGTATGATCACTGGTACAGTATGATCACTGGTACAGTAAGATCACTGGTACAGTAAGATCACTGGTATAGTAAGATCACTGGTACAGTATGATCACTGGTACAGTATGATCACTGGAACAGTAAAATCACTGGTACAGTAAGATCACTGGTACAGTAAAATCACTGGTACAGTAAGATCATTGGTACATTAAGATCACTGGTACAGTAAGATGACTGGTACAGTATGATCACTGGTACAGTAAGATCACTGGTACAGTAAGATCACTAGTACAGTAAGATCACTGGTACAGTAAGATCATTGGTACATTAAGATCACTGGTACAGTAAGATCACTGGTACAGTATGATCACAGGTACAGTAAGATCACTGGTACAGTAAGATCACTGGTACAGTATGATCACTGGTACAATAAGCTCACTGGTACAGTATGATCAATGGTACAGTATGATCACTGGTACAGTAAGATCACTGATACAATAAGATCACTGGTACAGTATGATCACTGGTACAGTAAGATGACTGGTACAGTAAGATCACTGGTACAATAAGTTCACTGGTACAGTAAGATCACTGGTACAGTAAGATCACTGGTACAGTATGATCATTGGTATAGTAAGATGACTGGAACAGTATGATCACTGGTACAGTAAGATAACTGGTACAGTAAGATCACTGGTACAGTAAGATCACTGGTACAGTAAGATCACTGGTACAGTATGATCACTGGTACAGTAAGATCACTGGTACAGTAAGATCACTGGTATAGTAAGATCACTGGTACAGTATGATCACTGGTACAGTATGATCACTGGTACAGTAAAATCACTGGTACAGTAAGATCACTGGTACAGTAAAATCACTGGTACAGTAAGATCATTGGTACATTAAGATCACTGGTACAGTAAGATGACTGGTACAGTATGATCACTGGTACAGTAAGATCACTGGTACAGTAAGATCACTAGTACAGTAAGATCACTGGTACAGTAAGATCACTGGTACAGAAAGATCACTGGTACAGTAAGATCACTGGTGCAGTATGATCACTGGTACAGTAAGATGACTGGTACAGTAAGATCACTGGTATAGTAAGATCAATGGTACAGTAAGATCACAAGTACAGTAAGATCACTGGTACAGTAAGATCACTGGTGCAGTAAGATGACTGGTACAGTAAGATGACTGGTACAGTATGATCACTGGTACAGTATGATCACTGGTACAGTATGATCACTGGTACAGTATGATCACTTCTACAGTAAGATCACTGGTACAGTATGATCACTGGTACAGTATGATCACTGGTACAGTATGATCACTGGTACAGTATGATCACTGGTACAGTATGATCACTGGTACAGTATGATCACTGGTACAGTAAGATCACTGGTACAGTAAGATCACTGGTACAGTAAGATCACTGGTACAGTATGATCACTGGTACAGTAAGATCACTGGTACAGTATGATCACTGGTACAGTAAGATGACTGGTACAGTATGATCACTGGTACAGTAAGATCACTGGTACAGTAAGATCACTGGTACAGTAAGATGACTGGTACAGTATGATCACTGGTACAGTAAGATCACTGATACAGTAAGATCACTGGTACAGTAAGATCACTGGTACAGTATGATCACTGGTACAGTAAGATCACTGGTACAGTATGATCACTGGTACAGTATGATCACTGGTACAGTAAGATCACTGGTACAGTATGATCACTGGTACAGTATGATCACTGGTACAGTAAGATCACTGGTACAATAAGATCACTGGTACAGTATGATCACTGGTACAGTAAGATGACTGGTACAGTAAGATCACTGGTACAATAAGTTCACTGGTACAGTAAGATGACTGGTACAGTATGATCACTGGTACAGTAAGATCACTGGTACAGTAAGATCACTGGTACAGTATGATCACTGGTACAGTATGATCACTGGTACAGTAAGATCACTGGTACAGTAAGATCACTGGTATAGTAAGATCACTGGTACAGTATGATCACTGGTACAGTATGATCACTGGTACAGTAAAATCACTGGTACAGTAAGATCACTGGTACAGTAAAATCACTGGTACAGTAAGATCATTGGTACATTAAGATCACTGGTACAGTAAGATGACTGGTACAGTATGATCACTGGTACAGTAAGATCACTGGTACAGTAAGATCACTAGTACAGTAAGATCACTGGTACAGTAAGATCATTGGTACATTAAGATCACTGGTACAGTAAGATCACTGGTACAGTATGATCACTGGTACAGTAAGATCACTGGTACAGTAAGATCACTGGTACAGTATGATCACTGGTACAATAAGCTCACTGGTACAGTATGATCACTGGTACAGTATGATCACTGGTACAGTAAGATCACTGATACAATAAGATCACTGGTACAGTATGATCACTGGTACAGTAAGATGACTGGTACAGTAAGATCACTGGTACAATAAGTTCACTGGTACAGTAAGATCACTGGTACAGTAAGATCACTGGTACAGTATGATCATTGGTATAGTAAGATGACTGGAACAGTATGATCACTGGTACAGTAAGATGACTGGTACAGTAAGATCACTGGTACAGTAAGATCACTGGTACAGTAAGATCACTGGTACAGTATGATCACTGGTACAGTAAGATCACTGGTACAGTAAGATCACTGGTATAGTAAGATCACTGGTACAGTATGATCACTGGTACAGTATGATCACTGGTACAGTAAAATCACTGGTACAGTAAGATCACTGGTACAGTAAAATCACTGGTACAGTAAGATCACTGGTGCATTATGATCACTGGTACAGTAAGATGACTGGTACAGTAAGATCACTGGAATAGTAAGATCAATGGTACAGTAAGATCACAAGTACAGTAAGATCACTGGTACAGTAAGATCACTGGTACAGAAAGATCACTGGTACAGTAAGATCACTGGTGCAGTAAGATGACTGGTACAGTAAGATGACTGGTACAGTATGATCACTGGTACAGTATGATCACTGGTACAGTATGATCACTGGTACAGTATGATCACTTCTACAGTAAGATCACTGGTACAGTATGATCACTGGTACAGTATGATCACTGGTACAGTATGATCACTGGTACAGTATGATCACTGGTACAGTATGATCACTGGTACAGTATGATCACTGGTACAGTAAGATCACTGGTACAGTAAGATCACTGGTACAGTATGATCACTGGTACAGTAAGATCACTGGTACAGTATGATCACTGGTACAGTAAGATGACTGGTACAGTATGATCACTGGTGCAGTAAGATCACTGGTACAGTAAGATCACTGGTGTAGTAAGATCACTGGTACAGTATGATCACTGGTACAGTATGATCACTGGTACAGTAAAATCACTGGTACAGTAAGATCACTGGTACAGTAAAATCACTGGTACAGTAAGATCATTGGTACATTAAGATCACTGGTACAGTAAGATGACTGGTACAGTATGATCACTGGTACAGTAAGATCACTGGTACAGTAAGATCACTAGTACAGTAAGATCACTGGTACAGTAAGATCACTGGTACAGAAAGATCACTGGTACAGTAAGATCACTGGTGCAGTATGATCACTGGTACAGTAAGATGACTGGTACAGTAAGATCACTGGAATAGTAAGATCAATGGTACAGTAAGATCACAAGTACAGTAAGATCACTGGTACAGTAAGATTACTGGTACAGTAAGATCACTGGTACAGTAAGATGACTGGTACAGTATGATCACTGGTACAGTAAGATCACTGATACAGTAAGATCACTGGTACAGTAAGATCACTGGTACAGTATGATCACTGGTACAGTAAGATCACTGGTACAGTATGATCACTGGTACAGTATGATCACTGGTACAGTAAGATCACTGGTACAGTATGATCACTGGTACAATATGATCACTGGTACAGTAAGATCACTGGTACATAAGATCACTGGTACAGTATGATCACTGGTACAGTAAGATGACTGGTACAGTAAGATCACTGGTACAATAAGTTCACTGGTACAGTAAGATCACTGGTACAGTAAGATCACTGGTACAGTATGATCACTGGTACAGTATGATCACTGGTACAGTAAGATCACTGGTACAGTAAGATCACTGGTATAGTAAGATCACTGGTACAGTATGATCACTGGTACAGTATGATCACTGGTACAGTAAAATCACTGGTACAATAAGATCACTGGTACAGTAAAATCACTGGTACAGTAAGATCATTGGTACATTAAGATCACTGGTACAGTAAGATGACTGGTACAGTATGATCACTGGTACAGTAAGATCACTGGTACAGTAAGATCACTAGTACAGTAAGATCACTGGTACAGTAAGATCATTGGTACATTTAGATCACTGGTACAGTAAGATCACTGGTACAGTATGATCACTGGTACAGTAAGATCACTGGTACAGTAAGATCACTGGTACAGTATGATCACTGGTACAATAAGCTCACTGGTACAGTATGATCAATGGTACAGTATGATCACTGGTACAGTAAGATCACTGATACAATAAGATCACTGGTACAGTATGATCACTGGTACAGTAAGATGACTGGTACAGTAAGATCACTGGTACAATAAGTTCACTGGTACAGTAAGATCACTGGTACAGTAAGATCACTGGTACAGTATGATCATTGGTATAGTAAGATGACTGGAACAGTATGATCACTGGTACAGTAAGATAACTGGTACAGTAAGATCACTGGTACAGTAAGATCACTGGTACAGTAAGATCACTGGTACAGTATGATCACTGGTACAGTAAGATCACTGGTACAGTAAGATCACTGGTATAGTAAGATCACTGGTACAGTATGATCACTGGTACAGTATGATCACTGGTACAGTAATATCACTGGTACAGTAAGATCACTGGTACAGTAAAATCACTGGTACAGTAAGATCATTGGTACATTAAGATCACTGGTACAGTAAGATGACTGGTACAGTATGATCACTGGTACAGTAAGATCACTGGTACAGTAAGATCACTAGTACAGTAAGATCACTGGTACAGTAAGATCACTGGTACAGAAAGATCACTGGTACAGTAAGATCACTGGTGCAGTATGATCACTGGTACAGTAAGATGACTGGTACAGTAAGATCACTGGAATAGTAAGATCAATGGTACAGTAAGATCACAAGTACAGTAAGATCACTGGTACAGTAAGATCACTGGTACAGAAAGATCACTGGTACAGTAAGATCACTGGTGCAGTAAGATGACTGGTACAGTAAGATGACTGGTACAGTATGATCACTGGTACAGTATGATCACTGGTACAGTATGATCACTGGTACAGTATGATCACTTCTACAGTAAGATCACTGGTACAGTATGATCACTGGTACAGTATGATCACTGGTACAGTATGATCACTGGTACAGTATGATCACTGGTACAGTATGATCACTGGTACAGTATGATCACTGGTACAGTAAGATCACTGGTACAGTAAGATCACTGGTACAGTATGATCACTGGTACAGTAAGATCACTGGTACAGTATGATCACTGGTACAGTAAGATGACTGGTACAGTATGATCACTGGTACAGTAAGATCACTGGTACAGTAAGATCACTGGTATAGTAAGATCACTGGTACAGTATGATCACTGGTACAGTATGATCACTGGTACAGTAAAATCACTGGTACAGTAAGATCACTGGTACAGTAAAATCACTGGTACAGTAAGATCATTGGTACATTAAGATCACTGGTACAGTAAGATGACTGGTACAGTATGATCACTGGTACAGTAAGATCACTGGTACAGTAAGATCACTAGTACAGTAAGATCACTGGTACAGTAAGATCACTGGTACAGAAAGATCACTGGTACAGTAAGATCACTGGTGCAGTATGATCACTGGTACAGTAAGATGACTGGTACAGTAAGATCACTGGAATAGTAAGATCAATGGTACAGTAAGATCACAAGTACAGTAAGATCACTGGTACAGTAAGATCACTGGTACAGAAAGATCACTGGTACAGTAAGATCACTGGTGCAGTAAGATGACTGGTACAGTAAGATGACTGGTACAGTATGATCACTGGTACAGTATGATCACTGGTACAGTATGATCACTGGTACAGTATGATCACTTCTACAGTAAGATCACTGGTACAGTATGATCACTGGTACAGTATGATCACTGGTACAGTATGATCACTGGTACAGTATGATCACTGGTACAGTATGATCACTGGTACAGTATGATCACTGGTACAGTATGATCACTGGTACAGTAAGATCACTGGTACAGTAAGATCACTGGTACAGTATGATCACTGGTACAGTAAGATCACTGGTACAGTATGATCACTGGTACAGTAAGATGACTGGTACAGTATGATCACTGGTACAGTAAGATCACTGGTACAGTAAGATCACTGGTACAGTAAGATGACTGGTACAGTATGATCACTGGTACAGTAAGATCACTGGTACAGTAAGATCACTGGTACAGTAAGATCACTGGTACAGTATGATCACTGGTACAGTAAGATCACTGGTACAGTATGATCACTGGTACAGTAAGATCACTGGTACAGTAAGATCACTGGTACAGTATGATCACTGGTACAGTAAGATCACTGGTACAGTAAGATCACTGGTACAACGAGGATCACAGAGTGGCGGCGGTAGTGTTTGTCAGTGCAGGAAGTTCTCAGCTGGGTAATGCTAATGAGATGTGGAAATGAATAAAGCGTTGTGTGTGTGTGTGTGTGTGTGTGTGTGTGTGTGTGTGTGTGTGTGTGTGTGTGTGTGTGTGTGTGTGTGTGTGCGTGTGTGTGTGTGTGTGTGTGCGTGTGTGTGTGTGCGTGTGTGTGTGTGCGTGTGTGTGTGTGTGTGTGCGCGTGTGCGCGTGTGTGTGTGTGTGTGTGTGTGTGTGCGTGCGTGCGTGCGTGTGTGTGTGTGTGTGTGTGTGTGTGTGTGTGTGTGTGTGTGTGTGTGTGTGTGTGTGTGTGTGTGTACTCACCTAGTTGTACTCACCTAGTTGAGGTTGCAGGGGTCGAGTCCTAGCTCCTGGCCCCGCCTCTTCAATGGTCGCTACTAGGTCACTCTCCTTGAACCGTGAGCTTTATCATACCTCTGCTTAAAGCTATGTATGGATCCTGCCTCCACTACATCGCTTCCCAGACTATTCCCCTTCCTGACTACTCTGTGGCTGAAGAAATACTTCCTAACATCCCTGCGGTCTTGGGACAGTTATAATGTGGGCATCAGCGACACGAGACAGCTGGCAGCCATTTCTACTTAAACCCAGGCAGAGTAGTCATGCATTACTCCATCTCCATTATATTACTCAAACCCAATCACAACAATGACGAAGGCAAAAACAAAAAAATAACAATAATATTAACAGTAATACAGTGGAACTCCAGTGTTCGAACCGCAAAAAGATCGTTGTCTGAAACAATATTTCCCAGGCTTTAATTATCAGTCTCATACACTGTAGGATGTTCAACTGACTTCCGAAAGTCACTGAGATTTAGGTCAGTGTCAGAGGTCACTTCAAAGTACTTTGGAAACAGGACTTTCCTGTAGTTTTTTTTACAGCTGAATTGTAAACAAGTCAGCATGTTCGAACTCCAGAAAAACGTTCAAAGACCGGGTAAACTTCTTTCTGAACAAAACTGTTCCTACTCCAGTTTATTCGACGTCCAGCACAATCACTTAGGTTCCGCTGTAAAAATAATAATTGTAAACCACAGGGAAGATTCCAAACTACTGATATTAAGATGCTTTATAACACTGGAAAAATTGGGACACACTGGAGAGCAGAATCGTTGAAACTCTTACAAAACACCACAGACGATGTTAACACAAGTGAGAGGGGCAGACGAACCGGCAAGATTTTATCTGATATTCACCCTAAACGAATTTGTGGCACTGGAGGAAATTAAGTGTGGTGAACAGTTAGATGCTCGCATCCCCTCTCAGGGAAGTTACTCGATGCTACTGGAGGGTTCTTCATCCAAAGAATTGGAGCTATCATTTCATTTACTGACTTTCCTACCAATTCTCTTTCCCACTGAACCTCCTGCAGGAAGTTCCTCATACCTGTGTAGTCCAACCTTTTGTAGTTTGGGTTTTTCCATCCTACTCCTGTTCCCCTCTCCACTTGTAACTCTATGTATTCAAAGCTGAAAACCACGTGATCACTAGCTCCAAGGGGCTTGTCATATGTGATGTCCTCAATGTCTGAGCTACGAGGTCCAGCCTTGCTGAATCATCCTCACCTCTCTGGTAGTGTCCCTAACCTGTTGATACATGAGGTTTTCCAGTACCACATCCATCATCGTGGCTCTCCATGTTTCGGGACCCCCATGTGGTTCCAGGCTTTCCCAATCAATCTCCTTGTGATTCAAATCACCTATAACTAGTAACTTTGCTCTACCCATGTGAGCTCTTCTGGCCACCTCAGCTAGTGTGTCCACCATTGCTCTGGTGCTCTCTTCATATTCTTCTCTTGGCCTCCTGTAGTACTGTGACAGGTTATACATCACAGCAATAACTACCTTATGTCCCCCCCCCCAGACAGAATTGTACCTACTATGTAGTCCCTTTCGCTAATTTCGTCCATTCCTTCCATTTCCTCAAATCTTCATCGGTTTTTATGAGCAGTGCAACTCCTCCTTCCCCTCTGCTCACTTTATCTTTCCTCAGGATCTAATATCCGGGTGGGAAGATTGCATCTGTTATCATCCCGGTCAGTTTCGTTTCTGTGACTTCTGTGATGTCTGGGGGCATCTTGATTTTTTTCATGCTACTCCTCACATTTATTTTTTTATTCCATCCGCATTTGTATACCAAACCTTTAACTTCTTTTTTAAAACTGTGGTCTGGGGAGAATGTTGGGGTTGGTGGAGTGGGAGACCTTGCGGGGAACTATGGAGGGTTGTTATGGGGATGGAGTTTATGATGAGGGGTGGAGGCAGAGGGTACAGTGTGTGGGGTTTGGATTAGATTGGTTATATTAGGGCTGTTGTGGTTGAGGTCCTTCTGTGGGTGGTTCTGAGGGAGGTTGTATCTACTCTTCCTATTGAGTCTAGGTTCTACCGCTCATCTCCATCTTTGCTTCTCATTTCTCCTTGCGTCTTTGTACTCTCTCTTTCAGTTTCTGCCTTTCTTCTTGTGTTCTGTCATGGTACTTCGGTACTGGCACTTGTACTGGTACTTCGGTATGACCCTTAGTTGTGCTTTATCTTGCAGGATCCTGTTCTGAGCTGATTTTCCCTTTTTTGTCCTTTTGCAAACAACCCGATACTCAGAAAAGTTGTCCACTCGGTCATGTCGTCCTCTCCTATTGCTTTCATGATACTTTCAATCATTTTTTTCTCCTCCTGTCTTCTTGCTTCATAAGTTTCCCCTTCAACTTCCTGGAGCCCATAAACAAAAACTGACCTCTTCTTTTCATCCTGCCACTGTGATAGTTACCATTCTGTCCTAGGCACATGTTGATTAGATACTAGACCTGCTGTATATGTGTGTGCGCATGCGTGTGTGCGTGTATATGTGTGCGTGTATGTGTGTGTGTGTGTGTGTGTGTGTGTGTGTGTGTGTGTGTGTGTGTGTGTGTGTGTGTGTGTGTGTGTGTGTGTGTGTGTGTGTGTGTGTGTGTGTATTGCTGGTCATCAACATATTCCAAACAAACAGAAGCAGTCGTCGTTGCTCTTCTATCCATCAATACAAGACAGTGGCCATCTCATACACTGCTCTGCATTACCACAGTGATCACACACACCCAGACCCGGATTACGATTTTGTAGACCCCTTGGCGACAGGTACTGTGATGCTCCTGTGTTATAGGTACTGTGAGGCCCCTGGGCTACAGGTACTGTGAGGCCCCTGGGCCACAGGTACTGTGAGGCCCCTTGGCTACAGGTATTGTGAGGCTCCTGGGCTACAGGTACTGTGAAGCCCTGGGCTACAGGTACTGTGAGGCCCCTGGGCTACAGGTACTGTGAGGCCCCTGAGCTACAGATACCATGAAGACCCTGGGTTACAGGTTCTGAGGATTCTGAGCTACAGGTACTGTGAGGACCCTGGACTACGGGTACTGTGAGAACCCTGGGCTACAGGTACTGTGAAGCCCCTGGGCTACAGGTACTGTGAGACCCCTGGGCTACAGGTACTGTGAGGCCCTGGGCTACAGGTACTGTGAGGCCCCTGAGCTACAGATGCCGTGAGGACCCTGGGTTAAAGGTTCTGTGGATCCTGAGCTACAGGTACTGTGAGGCTCCTGTGCTACAGATACCGTGAGGACCCTGGGTTAAAGGTTCTGAGGATCCTGAGCTACAGGTACTGTGAGGCTTATGTGCTACAGATACCGTGAGGACCCTGGGTTAAAGGTTCTGAGGATCCTGAGCTACAGGTACTGTGAGGCTCCTGTGCGATAGGTACTGTGAGGCCCCTCGGCTGCAGGTACTGTGAGGCCCCTTGGCTACAGGTACTGTGAAGCCCCTTCTCGAAAGGTACTGTGAGGCCCCTGTGCTACAGGTACTGTGAGGCCACTGTGCTACAGGTACTGTGAGGCCCCTTGCCTACAGGTATTGGGAGGCCAATGGGCTACAGGTACTGAGGTCCCTAGGCTACAGGTACAATGAGACAAATGGACTACAGGTACTGTGAGGCCCCTGTGCTACAGGAACTGTGAGTCCCCTGTGTTACAGGTACTGCGAGGCCCCTGGACTACACGTACTGTGAGGCCCCTGGGCTACGAGTACTGTGAGGGCCCTGGGCTACAGGAACTGTGAGGGCCCTGGACTACAGGTACTGTGAGGCCCCTGGGCTATAGGTACTGTGAGGCCCCTAGGCTACAGGTACTGTGAGAGCCCTGGGCTACAGGTACTGTGAGAGCCCTGGGCTACAGGTACTGTGAGGGGCCCTTGGGTGCAGATACTGTGAGGGCCCCGGGGTATAAGTACTGTGACGTCCCTGGACTATAGGTACTCCTCCAGTTGGCGGAGGACCCTGGGCTGCAGGCCCCTGCAGGCCTCCAGCTGGCGGAGGACCCTGGGCTGCAGCCCCTGGAGGCCTCCAGCTGGCGGAGGACCCTGGGCTGCAGCCCCTGGAGGCCCTCCAGCTGGCGGAGGAACCTGGGCTGCAGCCCCTGGAGGCCCTCCAGCTGGCCGAGGACCCTGGGCTGCAGCCCCTGGAGGCCCTCCAGCTGGCGGAGGACCCTGGGCTGCAGCCCCTGGAGGCCCTCCAGCTAGCGGAGGACCCTGGGCTGCAGCCCCTGGAGGCCCTCCAGCTGGCGGAGGACCCTGGGCTGCAGCCCCTGGAGGGAGGCCCTCCAGCTGGCGGAGGCCTCTGGGCTGCAGCCCCTGGAGGCCCTCCAGCTGGCGGAGGCCTCTGGGCTGCAGCCCCTGGAGGCCCTCCAGCTGGCGGAGGCCTCTGGGCTGCAGCCCCTGGAGGCCCTCCAGCTGGCGGAGGATCCTGGGCTGCAGCCCCTGGAGGCCCTCCAGCTGGCGGAGGACCCTGGGCTGCAGCCCCTGGACGCCTTCCAGATGGCGGATGACCCTGGGCTGCAGCCCCTGGAGTTCCTCCAGCTGGTGGAGGCTCCTGGGCTGCAGCCCCTGGAGGCCCTCCAGCTGGTGGAGGACCCTGGGCTGCAGCCCCTGGAGGCCCTCCAGCTGGCGGAGGATCCTGGGCTGCAGCCCCTGGAGGCCCTCCAGCTGGCGGAGGACCCTGGGCTGCAGCCCCTGGACGCCTTCCAGATGGCGGATGACCCTGGGCTGCAGCCCCTGGAGGACCCTCCAGGCCTGGCGGAGGACCCTGGGCTGCAGCCCGTGGAGGCCCTCCAGCTGACGGAGGACCCTGGGCTGCAGCCCCTGGAGGCCCTCCAGCTGGCGGAGGACCCTGGGCTGCAGCCCCTGGAGGCCCTCCAGCTGGCGGAGGACCCTGGGCTGCAGCCCCTGGAGGCCCTCCAGCTGGCGGAGGACCCTGGGCTGCAGCCCCTGGAGGCCCTCCAGCTGGCGGAGGACCCTGGGCTGCAGCCCCTGGAGGCCCTCCAGCTGGCGGAGGACCCTGGGCTGCAGCCCCTGGAGGCCCTCCAACTGGCGGAGGACCCTGGGCTGCAGCCCCTGGAGGCCCTCCAGCTGGCGGAGGACCCTGGGCTGCAGCCCCTGGAGGCCCTCCAGCTGGCGGAGGACCCTGGGCTGCAGCCCCTGGAGGCCCTCCAGCTGGTGGAGGACCCTGGTCTGCAGTCCCTGGAGGCCCTCCAGCTGGTGGGGGACCCTGGTCTGCAGCCCTGGAGGACCTCCAGCTCATGGAGGACCCTGGTCTGCAGCCCCTGGAGGCCCTCCAGCTGGCAGAGGACCCTGTTCTGCAGCCCCTGGAGGTCATCCAGCTGGCGGAGGACCCTGGTGAGCAAAGTAACATTTATGAAGGGATTCAGGGAAACCGGCAGGCCGGACTTGAGTCCTGGAGATGGGAAGTACAGTTCCTGCACTCTGAAGGAAGGGTGTTAATATTACAGTTTAAAAACTGTAGTGTAAAGCATCCTTCTGGCAAGACAGTGATGGAGTGAATGATGGTGAAAGTTTTACTTTTTCGGGCCACCCTGCCTTGGTGGGAATCGGCCAATGTGTTAATAAAACAATAATAATAATATATAATATTATCCTAACACCGCAAGACTTTGAAAAGGCAATAAGTGACATGCCCACACACTCTGCCTCAGGCCCGGATTCTTGGAACTCCATGTTCATTAAGAACCGCAAGAAGCCCATGTCACGGGCCTTCAGCACTCTATGGAGAGGGAGCATGGACACAGGGGTCATCCCACACTCACTAAAAACAACAGACATAGCCCCACTCCACAAAGGTGGCAGTAAAGCAATAGCAAAGAACTACAGACCGACAATACAAATATCCCATGTCATAAAAATCTTTGAGAGGGTTCTAAGAAGCAAGATCACCAACCATCTAGATACCCATCAGTTACACAACCCAGGGCAACATGGGTTTAGAGCAGGTCGCTCCTGCTCTAAACCCTAACAAACAGAAGATAAAGAGTAACAGTAAACAGAGTAAAGTCTGAGGCAGCTGCAGTGAAAAGCTCTAATCTACAAGGCACAGTACTAGCTTCCATCCTGTTCCTCATCATCAAGGGTTCCAAGAAGCAAGACTGCCACCCACCTAGATGCCCATCAGTTACACAACGCAGGGCAACACGGGTTTAGAGCAGGTCGCTCCCGCCTGTCCTGACTACTGGACCACTATGACAAAGTCCTGGATGCTCTAGAGGATAAAATGCAGATGTAATATACACAGACTTCTGCAAAAGCCTTTCAAGTGAGACCATGATGATATAGCGCACAAAATACGTGATAAAGGAATAACAAGAAAAGTTGGTAGACGGAT